>NW_026716158.1:0-20027 GCF_029784015.1 Lycium ferocissimum
TTTTGGGTATTAATGATAGATGGGTACGAGTGCCCAAATCGGGCACTAGTCACGGCCTACGGGGCTGGGTCGTGACAGTTGGAGAATGCTTCATTGTGACATTTTATTAGTTCTTAATCAACTAATTGGAGATGGAATTTGTGGAAGGAAAGCTCAAACTTGTGGGTTGTCTAGGATCATGTATTTCATATGCTATTGATGGAATGCTAGGATAATTCGGAAGGGCTTGTGATAATAAGGGATGATTTGGAAAAGGTGGCGAATCTTGACAAAACATTTTATTGAGGTATCAAGTGAACCGATAAGTAGGGATAAATTACGACGAGTTTACAGTTAAAAAGAGTAATAGTATGATTTAGACAAAGGTACGAGGGAGGAAGAGTTATGACAATTATAAAGGTATCGATAAGACAGCATGCGAGATATTAAAGGTAAGATTGATCAGAAAGGGTGAAGGGTTAAATACGCCTAGTCCACAGAGTGTAATTAAAACATAGTAAGAATTGTGAACAAGATTAAGAAGTGTTACGTTATAGGATGGATTACGAACAAGATGTAATGCGAATACCATAAGGATTGCTATAGAAATGAGTAAAGCCTACAAGAAGTGACTAAGGGATATGATGTGATTAGTGTGAAGTGGAAAAGCAAATGTAGAATGAATAAGAAAGAACTTATACGGTCCTACAGGGAAAGCTCAAAACAGAGATCAAATAGAAACGAAAGTGGAAGCGAGCACAGGAAGCGAAGAAGTTAATTGAAAGGAGAAGATAAGAAGAAAGCGAGTGGGATTACAGTGTAGCGATGCGTCATAACATGTATAGCTTGGAAAACGAGTAATACGGGTGACAGAATTGTGAAAGACCAACCTAAAGGAAGATGAGCAACGAGACAGAATGAGTGCCAGAAATGACTGGTGTGATAAGAATAAAAGGAGATAAACAGAATATGATTTGAAAATGAGAAAGGGGTGATGTAGGAGTAGTGTTTTCTGAAGATACAGGAATAGCATGAGATTCCTCGTGCACAAGATAAAAGATGGACACAGATTGGAGAAATGAAAGGAATACTAAAGGAAGCACTCAAGATAGACGTAAAGGGAAATATATCGCTACAAACTTAAGGCGTAGTACGACAAAAATGTGATAAGACAAGACCACTACTAAGGCGAATTTGATATGATTTTGAGTAAGTTAGAAGTTAATATTGGATATACAACAAGAGAGAAAGAGTATGAGGCATAAAAGAGTACTGCGTGTATGTAACCTCACCTCGAAAATAGTGAAATCCTTAAATGACAAGGATTGTGGATTTGTGAAACAACTGATGTATTGTGAGTTTACTAGAGGAAGCAGATGATATCCGTTGGGATAAAGATAGTGTTATAAGAAAGCTTGGGACACTTATCATCGAATATAAGTGCTACCGAATGGAGAATTTGAAACGACTATAAGCAACGGCTAATTACTGATCGGAACAAATGGAATGTGGCTTCGGATAAATTGCTACATCAATTACATTACTCGAGTATCAACCATCATATAAGATTTTGTACTATATATCGAGAGTTCTCACCGCCTCGTAATTGTGTTAGGGTTTCATCCATGGGTAATCTAGGTTATAGATGATAAAGAAAAAGCATGGATATGGCGCAATATACCAAATGTATTGGAAAAAGAATCATAGGAATTTGAAAATTGGAAATGGAGGCATTGAGCGGAATATAAATAGATAATGATATAAGTACAACCCCAAAGGGGAGAAGCGGGAGAAAGCAAAGTAAGTACCGATGGAAACAATTGACATTATAATATACCCAATATGGATACTCAAACCTCCAGTGAAATCTCATGCTGAAATGAGTTGGTAAGATCTGAGAGCCAGCGATAGACGAACAGTAGTCAAGATAGTATTTGAGGCAGTGCTGAGAATTATTGGTAAAAAAAAGCTTGGATAATATAACATCAGTAGATGGGTGCTTATAATAAGGAAGAATACGACAAGAGAATGGTAACAAGTAACTTAAAAGATATTATAAAGGATAGCAACGCTATACTGGATTAGAGGTTAAGATGTTGGCAACAGAGTTATTGGCTAATGATATTGTGACATATAAGTAGCAAAGGAGAAAGGATAGGAAATCTCTCCCATAGTAAGATATGAGAAAACCAAATGGTGAATAGAGGAACGGGAAAGAGTATGGAGAAATAGACAGCAGGTGAGTGATAGTACAATAAAATATTTAGAGCAGAATAAGTCAGGAGAAGGAAAGACTATGACTAAGATTGGATGCACTTTGTACAAATTGTACAGGAATAGTTGTGCAACCTACGAATACTTGTATACTAGGAACAAGGCCAAGTGAGGACTTGATAAGAAGAGTAAGAATTCAGTAGCAACAATGTAGTTGCCATATTTCGGTATACATCAAAGAAAGGTATAAGATGGTTTGAGGCAAAACTACGGAGATATAATTAGTACTGAGGGCAAAAGCCATAGTTGAGCCTTGATATCAATTGAAAGATATAAGAGAAGAATGTAGGGTCTGCATAAAGACTAGCGAGACAACGCTAAGGTATTTTCTGGGCTGATTGAGTACCTACACATACACGGATAAAGATTGCAATAGAATGCGTGACAGGAGAGATAAGAGCAAATTTGAGTAAAGGGGCAACAACAGAGTTTGAGTCACAAATAGAGAAACGACACGAGGTAATATGCCTAAAGTATGGCCAGATAGAGTGAAGGAAATTACGAAATGATTTACCGAGATGATCGGAACAAGCGAGGTTACGGGTTACGGATAACGAGAAAGTGGTGATATGAGGGGACCCTAGCGCTATTTGATAGCCAACCCTAAAGATTGAGATCAAAAAGTAAAAGCAAGTGATAGTTAAAAGACCTTTAAAAGAAAGTCAGAAAGTGGCATACGATGCTGAGGATTCCAGAGTACGGACTGTCACAACAGAGTAAAGCAAGGAGATTGGAATACAAAAATGTTACCCTCTGGGGAATCCCGTTTCACTCGTAGAACCTGCGAAGGGTCCACAAGTTACCAGAGGCATGCAATACTCCAGGGATATTAAAGTCTAATGAACTTACGAGGGACATCTGCGTATTATTAAAAGCATACCTAAAGATTGAGAGGCAAGATAAACGAAACGATACCTTGAGGGAATAACTATAGAAGAAGAAGGAGTCAAATTAAGTGTTATATCCCGTATTTTGTACATTGGGATATTTTAAACTAATCGCGATGAGTTAAGGACAAGGCTATTTTTTGATTTTGTTTAAATGAGCAAGTTGCTTATAAATATTATTGGTATGGAAATATTAAGGAATATTAGGAATTAATTATTTCATGAAACAAAGCCACAAGTGGCAGTGTGGTTGGTGTGGGCTCCCACCCATGGCTTGGCCAAATTTGATTGCCTTAAGCCATGAGTGGGGCATGTTTCCACCTTGTATGGGCTAAATATATATAGATAAGTGATGACAAGCAAGACTTATTCATCATTTTCACAACTCAAGAAACTTGGAGAAGGAGGGAGAAAATATTCGGCCATGGCTAGCCGAAATTGGTGTCCCTAAATATTGATAAAAAAATAATTTTCTTCTAGTATTCCAACCAATTGGAAGGTCCTAGTTACGTGAAGTAGTTGTCGGAGCAATCAAACATTCATTTTTTGCAAGTTACAAACCCTAGCCAAGTTGAGAAGTTAAGGGGTAAAGGTAAGGTTTAATCTCCTTTTACATATGTTATGGATGATTTGTGCATGTTGTAGTGTGTAGAAATGAATGAAATTCATGGAACCATAGGTGTTGGTTCTTAGCCGTGTAAGGGTGAGGAACTAAATTTACTTAGTGTTTTGGTTGTTGTTGTTGTGGATTCTATGATGAAAATGAAGGTTTAATGATTCAAGTTGGAGTTGTAGTTGTTTGTGGGCCGTTGTAGAAGCTAATGTAATGTTAATATAGTTGCTTGCATTTATGTAAATGATGTTGTTAACGTGTGGTTATTGGTATAGCTCATGAAATTGGAAGAAAAGAATGTGTTGTGTTGTTCTTGTCGAGTTTGGAAGATTGCGGGTTGCATCGTATATTGGTTGGGCAGTTTTGAATATTGTGCGGGTTGTCCGAAGTGTTCTCGAGTCTTGTTTGAATGGTCTCGGGTTAGTACTTGAACGTGTGATCATTGGTGTTGGCTTGATTATATGTGGTTGAATTGAATGTAAATGAAATGCCGTCGAATTATGTAGAAAGGAGTTACTAGCGTTAGAATACGTTTTGAATTAATTGTGATGTTGTTAGCATGGTTGTTGGTATTGTTGTTGATGATTTGGCCGAGTTGAATTCTCGGGGTTTGTTGAATTTATAAAGGAAATGCTGCCCGAATTTCTGTAAATGAAGTGCTAGCTTAGGATTGGATTCCTAAGTACCTATAGCTAATGTTTGGTATCTAATGATGTTGTTGTAGATCTTGGGAAGCCCGAGACTTAAGTTCAGATTAGCTTAGGAAGCGAACAAGGTATGTAAAGCCTATCCCTTCTTTCTTTTGGCATGTCTTAGATGTAAGTAAGATACGATACGAGCCTCGGGGTAACTCTATTCATAAGTTCCGAGCATGTTTATGATTCTTATTCACTTCTTGATGTTAGCCTTCTTAATATGGTCGAGTCATTGCCCTTGAGTCTTTTGTATGATTGGATAGTACGTAATGCATAGAGAGATCCTGTTCCTAAAGGATTCCATAATGAATAATGTCCGTAACTTTCGTAGGCAGCCTCGGATTGCTTTGATACGTTCGTAGAGGATTCTATAACGAACAATGTCCGTAACTTTCATGGGCGGGCTCGGATTGGTTTGATACATGTCTACGATCCCTGAGACTCTCCTTAACGTAGTCCTAATGACATTTAGAAAGAACTCAATCTGGCTATCGTTTTAACACTCGAGCGTTGATTACTTACTTACCTATCGAGTCTCAAAAGATGATTTTGTATGCATATGGCTATTCACTATTCTTTTTGTGCATTCTGTTTTCGCATCTTTCTCCGAGTCCCGCACTAGCGGGCCGGGTACAGTATGTATATATATATATGTATGTCATGGTGTTATGATGTGTTATGGTGTTATGATGTGTTATGGTATTATGCTGTGATACGGAGTTATGCTGTGTTACGGAGTTATGCTGTGTTACGGAGTTATCTTTGTGTTACGGAGTTATGCTGTGATATGGAGTGATGCTGTGTCCCAGAGTATGCTGTGTTATGGCGCCAAAGACGGGGTGGCGACCATGTTCACCGAGTCCTATAATGGGCCGGATATATGTGTATGATATTGACATGCATAATTTGTATTTCAAACGCAAGCATTTTGGTATTCTGGTTATTGTGCTCACCTTCTGTACTCCTTACTTTGGTTATAACCCCGTTTTCTGTATTTCATGCTTTATATACTCAGTACACATTTCGTACTGACCCCCTTTCTTCGGGGGCTGCTGTTATACCCCGTACTTTGCACGTTGGAATATTCTAAGTTGATTGCGACAAGTTAAGGACAAGGTTGTAATTTCTTCCGATTTTGTTAAAAGTGCATAAGTTGCATATTCATCTTTTCATTGGCATGGAGTGTTAAGGGTAAAATTAGAATAAGAAAAATTTGGGGTTAAAAGTGAATTATGGAAAGTTGAGCATTTCATGAAAATTAAGGGCTAGAAGTGAAATTTTGGAAAACTTGTTAATTCATGAAAATGGCCATATGTGGCCATGTGTGGGTGTGGGCCATGGGACACTTGGAGGCAACTTACATGTTATTAAAAGATGACTAAGTCATCACATTCTTCATCCTTAGCACTTAGAAAAAAATCAAGAAACTTCGGAGAAGCCAAGAGAAGGGCCATTCGGCCATGGGTGTAAAAAATGAAGACCAAGAATCTTCACCAAAAAAATTATTTCTTCTAGCTTTTCAACTCATTGGAGGGTCCTTATCAACATGGAGTAGTTGTTGGAGCAAGTAAAGCCTTTATTCTTGCAAGAACAAACCCTAGCCAAGTTGTGAAGATGAGAGGAAAAGGTAAGGATTCATCTTGTTTTTCATATGTTATGAATGATGTGTGCATGTTGTGGTGTGTAAAAATGAATGAATTTATGGAAATATGCATATTTGAAGTTGAACCGTGTGTGGCTTGTAAGCCGTGTAGGTGTGATGTTGTGTAGAAGCTATGGATTAATTCTATTTAGCATGTTTAGTTATTGTAGTGTATGGAAATGGATGAGAATCATAATATGAGTGTGAAGTGATGGTGGCCGAATATGGATCATGTTGTATGGCAAGGAATGAATTAATTTTGTTTAGTGTTTTGGGTGTTGGTTGTTATGAGTTCTATGATGAAAATGAGAATTTAATGGTTCAAGTAATGTGGTAATCGTTTGTGGGCTGTTTTGGAACATAATGTGATCTTAATATGATTTCTTGTATTTTTGAGAATAATGTTATTAAAGTGTGGATTGTTGGTGTAGTTCATGAATTTGGAAGAAAAGAAATGCGTTGTCGATATTTCTTTGGACTTGGAAGGTTTCGGGTAATGTTGCATAATGGTTGGGCTGATTTGGCTATTTTGTAGATTGTTGGAAGCATTCTTGAATCTTGTTTAAATGGTTTGGATTAGTGCTTGAGCGCATGAACATCGATGTTGGTTTGATCGTATGCAGTTGATTTGAATGAAAATGAAATATCGTCGAATTGTATAGAAATGAGTTACTAATGTTAGAATGCGCTTTGAATTCATTATTGATGTTGTTGGAATGGTTGTTGGTATTGTTGTTGATGAATTTGGCCGAGTTAAATTCTCAGGGTGTTGAATTTACAGGGGAAATGCTGCCCAAATTTTTGTAAATAAAGTGCGAGCTTAAAATTGGATTCTTAGGTGTCTATGACTAATGTTTGGTACTTAATGACCTTGTTGTAGATTTTGAGAAGCCGATACTTGAGTTTGGATTAGCTTAGGAAGCAATCAAGGTATGTAAAGCTTACCTTCCTTCTTTTGGCATGTCTTAGATATGGCTAGGTTGTGATATGTTACGAGCTTCGGGGTAAATCTATTCTTAAAAATCTGAGCACGTTTATGAGTCATATTTGCTTTTGATGTTGGCATCCTTATATGGTCAAGCTATGGTTTACTTTGATATGACGGGACGTCTTTTGTTTGACTAAGTTTCAGGAAAGTTGCTAAATTTAAAAGTTTAAAGGTTTGTTTTAAAAGAGTTTTGTTCCTAAACGATTTCGAAACCTACGAAAGTCCGTAACTTTCAAGAAAGGGCTCGGATCGCTTTGATATGCTCAAAAATGATTCCATGGCGTATGATGACTAAATTTTCCATAGGCGGGCCCGGATTGGGTCGACACTCGTCCGTGGTCCCGCGACTTTCTTTATGTTTGGTTCTAACGACGAGTTTTCGAAAAGTTTAATATGACTATCTTTCCGACCCCCGAGTATGATTACTTATTTGCCTGTTGAGTTTGAAATGAGGATTTTTATGCATATGATTTTGATACGTGACTATGGTTTCTGAAGTTCGGTTTGATATGTTCCCGAGTGATATTCGGAAGAAAATTTGATTTGACTACTGTTTTGGCTTACAAATGATGATTGTTTGATTCTATTAAGTCTTTGAAAATGTTTTCGTATTTGGTTACTCATGATTTATCGGTGCATTCGTTGCTATATTTTTCAAGTCCCGGGCCGGTTATGTTAACTATGCTATATGTGATGTGTTCCGAAGTATGATGTATTTCGAAACATGATGTGATACGAAGTCCGATATGATATGATGGGATTTACCGATGCATATTATGGTGTTATGATGTGTCCGGTTCGCCGAGCCCCTTTTCGGTCGGGAACCGTGTGTATATATGCTATGATGTGTGTTCGAAATATGATGCGCCCCTTTCGGCCGGGTATGTGTATATATGTTACGTTATATATTATATGTATGGATTCCGGAATATGATCCCAAGGCAAAACTCCAATGATGATGCAAAAATCGTGTTATGGTGGGGCAAACCCAATGGTGGGGCAAAAATGGTGGGGCAAACCCAATGATGAGGCAAAATTCCACATTGATTTAGGCAAATCCCACATTGGTTTAGGCAAATCCCACATTGGTTTGCTTGCCAATCCCACATTGGTTTAGGCCAATCCCACATCGGTTAATGGCATCTCATATGACCGGTCATGATGTTATGATGCGCTACGGTATGTTTGTGATTATGGTATTATATATGGATCGGGCCGTACGTTCCTCGGCATTATCGTATTATTTATGGTCAGCTCATATGATATGTTTGATTTTTCGTATATATATGAGACAGAAATGTTTTTTCAAAAGAAAGCGAAGCATTTTGGCATTCTGATTATCCTATTTGTCTCCTGAACCCCTTATGTATAATTTGTATGTCAGATGTAAGTACTTTGGTATTCGGGTTATTATGCTCACGTTCTGTACACGTTACTTCGGTTATGACTTCGTTTTCTGTACTTTCTGCTTTGCATACTCGATGCACATATTCCTATCGACCCCTTTCTTTGGGGGCTGCGTTTTCATGCCGCGCGGTACCCGCGTACGAGTAGATGACGTTAGCGTAAGATGTTCCATTTTGGATTGGCAAGCTCCATTTCCTCCGAGCGCCGCCGAGTCGTCGGAAGTGCTTTTTGTATGGTATCCGAGGTTATGTTAGAGACTTTGCGGACATGTGGTCATGTATGTAATATGTCGGGCTTGTAAGCGGCTAGGCGAGCCGATATGTTGTTATGCATTATTCTACAGATTTGTTTTGTAATCGGCTATGTAAGCCGATATATCAGTATGCATTATGTTACAGATTCGTTATGACAACGGATTTTGTTTGATTTGAAAAGATGAAAGGCATGTATGTTTTTCGAAAAATTTTCATTACGTACTTATGTCATGTTTTGCGAGCCAAAAGTATGATTGTGTGTATTACGAAAGTCCGGGTTCGCTCGGCCCTGTGTATGGCGGGTCTTGTGTTATATCCCGTAATTTTGCACATTTGGACAAATTGAAACAATTGTGACTTGTGAGGGGTAAGGAATATTTTTGATTTTAGTTAGTATATGTGTGGTTCATGAAAAGTATCGATGAAAAAAAAATCGAGGAAGGCTAAGGGCAAAATCGGAATTTCGGAAGTTAGTTTCGTGAACTACGAAATATGAACCCAAAAGAAGTTGGGCTTGGAAAATCAAAAAAAAAAAAAAAAAAGAACAAGAGAGGCCCAAATTGTTGTGGTGGCCATCCATGACAATAAGAAAATGGCCCAAGCCATGAGAATTTAGTCCATGTGTTAAATAAGAGGAAAGGGCCATAAACTTCTCATTAATTCAAGAAGTTTCAAGAAAACAAAAGAAGAGAAAAAAAAAAGAGAAGGCCTTCGGCCAAAGAAGGAAAAGGAAAAAAAAAAATTTGAGGGCTTCCAACTTTGATCCAAAAATTGCAATTTTCTAGTATTCTTACTAAGCTCAAGACCCTCTTCCATGTGGTATAATTTTTGAGGCAAGAAAACCACTTTTGTGACTAGTGCAAAAATTCTATTCAAGTGGAAAAAGGTAAGAATTTCTCTTCTTTTATGTTATGGAAGGTTTATATATTTTGTAGTATGTGAAAATGAATGAAAAGTATGAAATTATGTGTTGTGGGTGTGTTGTGGGTGTGTTGTGTGTGGTGGCCGTGTGGTGCCAATTGGTGGAGGAACAAGAATTAATTTATTTAGTATGTTAATTGTGTGGTTATGGCCTTTGTGATGTAAATGGAAGGTTAATGGTTCTAGTTGGCATGAGAAACGTGTTGTCAAGTTATTGTCGGAAAGTATATGATTTTATGATAGTTTATATAATTATGGGAATGGAGTTGTAAGATGCAAATTGTTGTGGTTAATCATGAATATGAAAGTAGAAAATGCGTCGTAGTAGTCTTGTTGTGTGTATAGAAATTTCGGGTGGAATATGGAATTGTTGACTATTGTATGGATTGCTTGGAATGTCCTTGGCCTATGATTGAATGATCTTAAATTAGTGTATGAATACAAAAATGTCGATATCGATTTGAAAGTGTGAAGTCGGATTGGAAGTTGATAGATTATGTAGAAAAGAAGATAACATATGTTAGAATGCGTTTCAATTCGATCGTTGATGTTGTTGGTATTGTTGTTGATAGTTTGGCCGGGTTGAATTCCCGGATTGTTGTTGGTTAAAATTGGCTAAGTTAAAGTTTTGGAGATGGTATACTTATAGGGGAAGTGCTGCCGAATTTTCGATAGACGAATGTTACTTTAAGATTCCATTTCTAAATGCTCTAATTAAGGTTTGGTAAATGTAACCAATTTGTAGATTTTGGTGGATTTGGAACTTGAAATTGGAGTCGCGTAAGAGGCGGAAAAGGTATGTAAGGCTTCACTCTCCCTTCTTTGGCATGTCTTAGACATAATAGGCTTGAATACGAACCTCGGGGATGACCCTATTCCTAGAAGTCCGAGTTTGAAATTAACCCTTTTTCATTCAATAGATTTGAATTAAGTTCTTCACATTTTATTGAATAATTGCACCCAACATCTATAACTTGTCAAACGAAACCGGATTACGCAAAAACCCTCATAAATGGCTCCATGAAGCTTATCGTATGTAGTTTTGGTGCACGCCACCTCTATTGACCCGAGGTGGTGCCGCTATTCCCGAGTGCCCTCCTATTATACTACTTGACTTGTTTCCGTACTAAAATTAAAGGAAAACTTTTGGTTATCGTTCCGATTGCTAAACAATAGTGTTTTAACTAATCCATTGATTCCAAGGCATGATTCTTCTCCTCCGATAGCTAGTAAATGTTTTCCAAAATGCCCGTATTTTCCCAGAACAAAGGTTTATGGTAAAGTAAGTTTTACAACAATGACGACGAACATGTTCTACAATGACATGGATGATGTCAAGGAAGAAAATGTTTACATGATGAATATGACCATGATGATTCCATGATTAAAGGTTCCAAGTTCGTGATTTCAGTGACGATATGAGAACGTTAAGTTATTTCTTGAATTCTCAACTCTATTCGTGAATAATGACTATTTTTAAAGATTCCAAGTATACGAAACGAAGCCTTATGATCCTGTTTTATGTTTTCTCATGATATTACTCTCCATTAATAGTCTCGCCTTATATTAATCGTTCCTTCAAGGTGAGACAAGCGCCCATAGCTATTCCATAATATAATCGGAGGTTACCGACCTTACGTCACTCCGATGGATACATGATTTTCTGGGGCTCCCCTGCATGCTTATATGATATATGTATATGAACTATGTATATGTACATGGGGTGGGGGGAAGGGATACATGGGGGAAATGGGAAGGGAAACATGTTTCATTGCCACCTGGTCAGCTGGCTTATCATCCTGGACGCGGGATGCCCGGACGCGGGATTTATGGGCGAGCCGGAGTATTTCGGCGCAATGTGGGCGAGCCGACGCAGCGGTTCGGATACACTATGCTATGATACTACATGATACACTATGACTTGATATGATATAACACGATATGATATGATATGATACGATACTATATATTAAGACATGACATAACATAAGTTCTATTTTCTATATCTATGAAAAGAAATGTTTTTTTTTCTAAAAAGGAAAAACAAGCATGCATGGTATCCGGCCTGAAAGGGGTGTTCCTATGCACAGGTTACCTTCTTGTCTCATTATATATCTATGACCCCATGATATTGTTATTCATAATCTATGCTCCTGTTTATGTTATTTTCCATGTCTTGCATACTCGGTACACTATTCGTACTGACGTCCCTTCTTGTGGACGCTGCGTTTCATGCCGCGGCAGTCGCAGTAGCCGGATTTGATCCCTAGGAGTTCCTCAAAGATTTTCATAGTCGCCCAGCTTTGTTTCGTGAGCCCCAGTTTCTTGGTACTACTTTTGTGTATATATTCGGGCACGCAAAGACTTCGCCCTCCCTATGTATATGTGTACTATGTTTAGAGGCTCGAGACAGATATGTATGAGATTTTTGTACTCCCGATTGTCCCCAACAGATAGTATGATCGCAAAGCTTATTAGCCTATGTTTATAATTGTGCTATTAATGTTAATGCTATGTAATCAAAAGGAAAAAAATGGTATAGTTCATACGGCCCACTCAATAACAGAGGTAAAAAGATAGATAAGGGTGCTCGGGCACGTATCGGTACTGCCGCGCCCCCGGGTCGTGACAAGTGGTATCGCAGCAAAGGTCCTAGGGGTTTGTCTACGAGCCGTGTCCGAGAGTATGGCGGCGCGTAGTCAAGTATATCCCGTATTTCGTACATCGGGATAATCCGAGTTAACTTTGATAAGTTAAGGACAAGACCTGGGTACGAAGTCGTGACTTTTGTGTGTTTTAGAAGTGTAAGTGTGTATGTTATGGTGGCATGGAATACTAAAGAAATTGGGACTAAAAGTGAACAAAAAATATATATATATTTCACGAAAATGCCGAGGTGCCATTATGTGGGGCCAAGGTTACATGGAAGCAAAATATATTGGACTAAGTCATCATATTTCTCAATTCACTATCTAGAAATTTCAAGAAAAAATTTGGAGGAGAAGAGCAAGCTATATTCGGCCAAGCTCCAAGAAACAAGACCAAGATTTGCCATTCAAAAAATTGTTTCTTCATGCAAACTTACTAATTGGAGGGTGCTAATTAACGTGGAAGTGTTATTGGGAGCGATAGATTATTCGTTTTCATCATTCACCAACTTGAGCAATGTACTAAAGAAGAAAGGTGAGTTTCAATCTTGTTTTATGTGTTATGCATGGTTTATATGGTAGTATGTTAAAAAGAAGAAAATCATGATAGAAACCAAGTTGGAGTTGAAGTCGTGTAGGTGGGTTTGGCCGTGCACATGTATGTTGTTTTGGAAGTAATGTATTAGAAAATGTCAACTAGCATGTGGTTGTAGATGAAGAAAAGGATGAAAATCATTTCGTGGTGAAGTGAGCGGGCGAATAGGTCCCCTTAGGGTAGTTGTGAATTAACAAATCGTCGTTAGCGTTTTAGTCGTTGTCGTTATGGATTTTTGATGAGAAATGCAAGTTTAACAACTTAGAGTAATGTTATGGGTGAGATGTGTTTATGCGAATTTCATGTAATTTTTGTTTTACGAATATTGCATTGTTATGTGTGGTTTAATGGTATAAACCATGAATTTCCAAGATAAGAATGTGTTTGGTGTTGTTCTCGGGCTTGGAGACAATTTCTGTGAAGATGGAACAATACTTGGGTTGTTGGAAATATTGTATAGATTGCTTAAAGTGATCTTGTATATTCTGATTGGTAATCGAATATGCTGATATTAGTTTGATCGTAAGTAGTTGAAGAGAGAATATTATGAATGTTGTTGGAAGTTATGTAGAAAACTATTAATGTTAGAATGCACTTTTGAACTGATTTTGATGTTGTAGCTAGGTTCGTTGGTTTGGTTGATGAAATTAGCCGAGTTGAAATCTCGGGTCGGGTGTACTTGCTGTGGAAGTGACAGCGTCGAAATTTCGGTAGAATTTAATGTTCGTTTGAAATGAAATGCCTAAAGGCTTATGGCTAATGTTAATATATTTGGCGTTTTGTAGATCTTGGAGCTTCCGGAGTTGAGACTTGGCTTAGCTCATGGTGGACAATATGTAAGGCGTCGCTTTCTTTCCTTTGGCATGTCCTAGTGTTATTAGGCTATGACCAAGGCTCTAAGTTATTCCGTTCTTAAATCCGAGCTTAGATACGTACTTGTTTGATCCTAAAGATATATTCTTTAATGTGTTCAATGTAAGGTTCTCGAGCTTTCAAATAAATGAGTTTTCAAAAGACTTATGAAAATTTTGACTACAAAGAGGTCCCGAACTTCAAACGTCCGTAACTTTTGCATACGACCTCGGAACGCCCCAAAACATAATATGTAAGTTCATGAGGCCTAACTCTCGTAGTCGGGCTCGGATGGGGTCGGCACCCGTCCGTGGGGCCCGCAGCTCTTTATGATTTCCCCTAATGACCTTTAAGAAAAATTTAGTATTATTTTCGCTCGATCTCCGAGCATGGGATTCCCTACTTATTTAGTAAGTTTAGAATTATGATTTGTATGCATTTTAAATACGGATTGTACGCATATGACTCTGATATGAAATTGTGATTTCCAAGTTTGTTTGATATGTCCCCGAAAGACATTCAAAAGGGAGTTTGATTAGACTATGACCCTAATCAGAAGAATAGTTTGTTTTGATTAATTTACTAAATTTTGGTGGTCGCATAGGATTTATGAAATTTGTACATTGTACATGCTACGATCTTTCGTGCATATTATTGTTACCTCCTTCGCCGAGTCCCGGCCGGTTATGTTCGTGCGCACAATTTGAAGTATAGATGAGATTCCGAAGTATGACGAGCGTACGAAATATGATCTAATTCGATATATCGTATGATGAGTACCAGATCCGATATGGTGCCGACATATGATATGATTCTCGAGTTGTGATATGATACGGAGGGTGTGATCGGAGATATACAAAACTTCGAAGTATGATGAGTTGTGGCGCCCCGAGCGAGTGGCGACCACGTTCCGTCCGCCGGTCCTATCATGGACCATATATGACATATGTTTTTGACATTCATGATTTATGTTTACAAAATAAGCATGCTGACATTCTGATTATTATATTTGTTTTCTGAATTTCATATATGACTTCCGGTAAGTGATATGCATGCAATGTATATGTGATAATACGATGATCCGGTTATGATACGATTTGGCTTATTGACATATGTTTATGCAGGACAAACGGTTAAAAGGTTAATTATGATTTTCCAGTTTCTATATTTATTTCCTTGACCCTCATTCCGGTTTTGATTCGGTTTACGTATTTCCTGCTTTACATACTCAGTACATATTCCGTACTGACCCCCTTTCTTCGGGCCGCGTTTCACGCCGCGCGGTATGTGCATCGTTTGAGGAGGCCGCCACCCTAGGGTCCCCGTTCTCGCCCATCTTGAAGAGCTCCATTGTCCCGAGCCCGCATTTTGGTACGGTCCTTGTTATATTCGTGTATATTTGTTCGAGGCACGGCGGGCCCCGTCCCGTCATATGACTTTGTTGCTCGTGCAGAGGTCCGTAGACACGTACGTGGGTGTGGCTATATCTCGCATGTGCCTATATGCACGTATTTTGGCGTTCGGGGCTGTTATTCACCGCGGGCGGCCTTGTCGGCTCGCCTATATACGTGTACATGGATATGTTGGCCCCCGTGTGGCCTTTGTTGGTATTTTACGTGTGTGAAAACTTTGGTTAGTAAGAAAACGAGAGGAAACTCGCCCAAATTTTTTTTGTATTTGAGTTACTATTTTTGACGTTGGTACGCACGGTGCCCGGTTCGGGGGCGCTAGTCACCGGCCTACGGGGTTGGGTCGCGCGCGTAGCGCGCGCCACACTTATAGACGTGAGGTCGGGTGGCATTTAGGAAATATGACCTTCCTTGTATTCTAGATCGTGCGAGAGCTATAACGAGAGGTTTCCCTTCTTCCTAATTCGGTGTTATATATTTTCGGCGATTACCGGGAGAAGATGAAAACAACAACGTGAGAAGGGTAAGATAGCAGCAGAAGGATTGGACGGGGAGCCGCCGATAAACATTGAAGAGGGTGAATCCCATAACGAGGCCTCCTCTCGTGGTCGTTTCCGTGACTCGCCGATATTAGGGGAGCAAGAAGCGGAGCTCCCACCCGGCCCAAAGCACCCCCGGCCCCCCTCACCTCGAGGCTCCGGTCGGAGATTTACTGGTATCCTTTTGTTAACTCAATTAGTATCCACTCGGGCTCAACAACGGGCGTGGGATCTCGTGACAAAGAAAAGGGTGCAGATCTTTCGTACCTAGAAGGGAGTACAGACGGAGACGTGCGTACGTGAGCATTCCGGTATTCGGTGACCGGGGGATCGTAGTGCCGGTAGTTTCGGGTCCGTGATGGAGCCGACTTTAGCGATGCGGGGCTACCCCAACCGCGTGCGTGCAATGTGGTACCCTCCGGGATTACTTAGTAGTGCTTGTTTTTTCGAACTTACCACTTGATGCGCGATTGCCCGCGGAGGTATGACAGAGACCAATCGGTTAGGTCAAGCTATGGAGTTTGGGTTTCCTGTAAAGATAGCTGAGTTTTACGATGCCCTCGGTCGTAGATTACATGCGGGGGCGTGTCGCGCGGGTGGCTATATATATATTGCCCCGTAGGGTTCGGCCCACGCAGAGTAGTATATCATTGTGCGCCCTCCGAAGGCAAAGGTCCCGGATATATATAGAGACCGAGAAGGGTTCGAGTAGACCCCAAGATCATACCCATGCGCTAGCTGGCCGACAGGATCCTGAGCTATCCCCTGATGTCGTACCAGGTATATTATTAGTATTTTTCTATAATGTATATGCATCGACTGATTTAGGTTTTACGATGTTATATATATATTGCGCCTTATATTACTGAGCGTATTTAGCCAAATCAAACGAGTTGGGATGTCTCGCCACTAGTGCGGATTTAGAAACCCCGGATAAGCGATAATCATATGTATGGATGGGGGTGCATAGTGAAGATTTTAATAGGGGCGACAGGGTAATAGTATGGTCAGGAAAGTGAAGCTAGGAGTGGGACCCGCCGTGAGGACGTTTTGGAAGTGGTTAGAAACTCTATAGAAGTCGTGTAGGTTGGGACGGACTAGACTAGCGAGAAGCGGGAGAAGGACATGTTAGACCTAAAATGGACTAGGACAATTCAAGTTTGGTCATAAGGAGGACTTATTAACTCGGGGGACGTTCGCAGCGAAGTTAATTGGCTCACGGCCTACAAGTAACCGGGCTTCCAAAATGGATATGTTAAGCGACATGTGAGGCATCTATGGAGGAGACCTCCCCAAAGTATGATAACACTATGAGACGGTTAAATCAACATTCGAGGACGAATGTTTTAAAGGGGGGGAGGATGTTATATCCCGTAATTTTGCACATTCGGATAAATTGAAACAATTGTGACTTGTGAGGGGTAAGGAATATTTTTGATTTTAGTTAGTAGATGTGTGGTTCAAGAAAAGTATCGATGGAAAAAAAATCGAGGAAGGCTAAGGGCAAAATTGGAATTTCGGAAGTTAGTTTCGTGAATTACGAAATATGAACCCAAAAGAAGTTGGGCTTGGAAAATCAAAAAAAAAAAAAAAGAACAAGAGAGGCCCAAATTGTTGTGGTGGCCGGCCATGACAATAAGAAAATGGCCCAAGCCATGAGAATTTAATCCATGTGTTAAATAAGAGGAAAGGGCCATAAACTCCTCATTAATTCAAGAAGTTTCAAGAAAACAAAAGAAGAGAAAAAAAAGGAGAAGGCCTTCGGCCAAAGAAGGAGAAAAAAAAATTGAGGGCTTCCAACTTTGATCCAAAAATTGTAATTTTCTAGTATTCTTACTAAGCTCAAGACCCTCTTCCATGTGGTATAATTTTTGAGGCAAGAAAACCACTTTTGTGACTAGTGCAAAATTCTATTCAAGTGGAAAAAGGTAAGAATTTCTATCTTCTTTTTATGTTATGGAAGGTTTATATATTTTGTAGTATGTGAAAATGAATGAAAAGTATGAAATTGTGTGTTGTGGGTGTGTTGTGTGTGGTGGCCGTGTGGTGCCAATTGGTGGAGGAACAAGAATTAATTTATTTAGTATGTTAATTGTGTGGTTATGGCCTTTGTGATGTAAATGGAAGGTTAATGGTTCTAGTTGGCATGAGAAACGTGTTGTCAAGTTGTTGTCGGAAAGTATATGATTTTATGATAGTTTATATAATTATGGGAATGGAGTTGTAAGATGCAAATTGTTGTGGTTAATCATGAATATGAAAGTAGAAAATGCGTCGTAGTAGTCTTGTTGTGTGTATAGAAATTTCGGGTGGAATATGGAATTGTTGACTATTGTATGGATTGCTTCGAATGTCCTTGGCCTATGATTGAATGATCTTAAATTAGTGTATGAATACAAAAATGTCGATATCGATTTGAAAGTGTGAAGTCGGATTGGAAGTTGATATATTATGTAGAAAAGAAGATAACATATGTTAGAATGCGTTTCAATTCGATCGTTGATGTTGTTGGTATTGTTGTTGATAGTTTGGCCGGGTTGAATTCCCGGATTGTTGTTGGTTAAAATTGGCTAAGTTAAATGTCACGACCCAGCCCCGTGGGCCGCGACTGGCGCCCTATTTGGACCCCCAAACAGACTTTCAGACCAAATCATCCTAATTTAGCTTAGCCCAAATATCATATTCATCATTATTAGCAGAAGTGAAAATAAATACTATCTTAAGCGGTCGCGCGTACAAAAGTGTCACATCAAAGTCAGAAGGGCGGCGGAATGTACATCGCCGGACATATATGCACATATACAACATAGGGGGAGGGCCATTATGGCCACCATAACAAACGGACCGCATTCGTGGGTGCAAATCATAAACAATTCGAACATACATAGGACCCACGACCCACAAATATGACTACAAGCCTCTACAAATCAAGACGATTACGCATCATATGACGGGACAGGGCCCCGCCGTACCCCGAATAATCAAATATACAAAGCATAACCAACGCAGAAGGTAGGTACCAACATATGGGCTCGGACCCCAAAAGGAGCACCGTAATAGCAGAATGTGTGGCCTACACCGGCGCATCACGAACCTCCGTACCGGCGGCATGAAACGCAGCCCCGAAAAGTGGGGGCCGCACGAAAGATGTACCGAGTATGTAAAGCATAAAAGTACAAAAACTAAACCATAACTGAAATGAAGGGTACAGAGAGAAAGTACCAGATCAAAGTATCAGAATCTGTACTGAAGACACATATACATAATGCAAATAGAAAATCATGCATAAGCTCAGGAACGTGGTCACCACTCCGACGCTGGCGCCACAACTACGCATACCCGTAAGGTTTCAAATCTCCGTACAAACCCCGAACATATCATATCACACATATCATATCGTGACATATCATGTCATCGTAACAAATCATGTAATCGCCCATATCAAAGATAACTCCATATATGGTAACCTACCTATGGCGAGGTCTCGGAAACCGCAACACAAAGATACCTCCGAATTTATCATAGTGCGCACGATCATAAACCGCTCCGGAACTCGCGAACGAAACCATAGTATAGGCACGAGCAGTAGTGCAAGGTGGCCCTATACATGCAAATACATAATTAAATTCCAAGGATCGACAAACAAATACATATACATATTCATAGTAAGATCAGAAGGCTTAAAGTAAGCATTGGGTCTGTCGGAATTAATATACAAAAGTTGGGAGCCTTTAGATTTATAAAACTTTCGAAAAATACTTCTTAACTATTCTCTGAAAATTTAGTGTCGTTCACATTTAGAAGTTTTCATATCACTTATGGAACAAACCAGGCGGAGTCTTAAATTCATAGGCAAGGATCCCATCTTTATGTCAAACCAAAGTAAACTGAGTAAGACAAACGAAGGAAACCTTGGGACTAGTGGGCCCACCTCGGTCAAATCGAGGCGGCGGGCATAAATTACGAACATTAGACTCTATGGAGTCAGCTATGTAGGTTTCAAAACAATTCTATCACATTTGCGCAAATTATAGATGTTCGAATAGTTTTCCAACAAAACATAGAAGTCGTGATTCAATTGTACTGAATGAATAGTAACTAAAATCAAACTCGGGTTTCGAGGAGCAGGATAACCCCCGAGGCTCAAATTCAAACCTAGTATATCTAGGACATGCCAAAAGAAAGAAAGGTAGGCTTTACATACCTTTTCCGCTTTCTATACGTCTCCAAAATCAAGTCTCAAGTTCGCCAAAATCTACAATTTGGTCACAATTGCCAAATGTGAGTTTCAAGCTTCTAAGATTTCAACTTAATTTCATATGGT
>NW_026716159.1:0-35930 GCF_029784015.1 Lycium ferocissimum
ATTCTAAAGTGGTTTTACTTAACCATAACTCAACGTACTTATGTTTCAAATTTGATAAGTGCTCTTCGAAGATACGGGGTGTAACATCGGTGTACAAAGGTACCAGCAGGCATTCCTGGCAATTTACAGAGTTAGAATTTGAGCGAATCGAATCGATGCGATCTGAACTGAATTGGAGAAAATCTCCAGACACCAGTCATCGTCGACAGGTCGTCGACAAGGTCGACGGACCGTCGATAAGCGGCGTCGACAGGGTTCTGCAGCCTTGCATCTGCAGGCGCAGGTCGACGGAGCAAGTCGACGGGTCGTCGACCCGCTTGTCAAACCGCACCGCTGTAGCCTTTTTAATTCAGGGTATAAATATGTGGTTCACGACCCTATTTCATATTTTCCTCCATTCCAAATCAGAAAAACCCTAATATTTTCTCTTCCAATATTTCATATCATATTAGTGAAGATTTGGTAAGATCCGAGCCCTGTGAACCCGTGCTTGTGAAAAAGAAGGTTGTTTCTAGGGTTTCTTGAAGTTGTAAAGTTTAGAAAGTTGGAGTTGAAGTGATTCTTGGAATCCTAGACCCCTCAAGGTATGTGAATGATTTCTACCCTTGTATTTAAGTTGATGAAGGTTAAGATAGTAACTTGGGGTTATTTTAAGAGATGATTGAAAATGGATTTATGTATATTTTGATATATATGTGTTGCCATTGTTGTTGTGGGTATTGTGGTTAATGTTGGATCGAATGAGAAGTTGAAGAGTTGTAAGCTTACAAAGGAAATTATTGTTTATAATTCATTAAGCTCTATATGTATTTAAAGTTGGTTAGTAAGCGAGGCAAATAGCCTAACTAAGTCCTATGTTATCTTAATTGTAGACTTGCAAGTTCAAGAGATAGAAGTTGGACGATTGGATATACTTCAAGGTATGCTAAGGCTATCTTTTCTTTCCTTTGGCATGATCCTATGATATGAGCCAACAAGCGAGTAAGCGAGCTTCAATATTACTCTACTCTTAGAAGCATTAGAAGTACTTCAGTCTTTGATGTTCATGTACCTCATTTATGAGCATTCCTTCTATTCATGGGTCCAGTATTATGTAGCCAGTTCTATGTATACAGTTTATTCATGCATTACATTCATTATATATTTATGTACATTGACCCGTGATCAGAAAGCGTTATATATGCGAGTATTAGATATATGTGGAGTATGAGAAGAGAGATAGGCGTTATACACGCATTGCCGCCATGATGATGATATGAGATTCAGGCTACACGTATGGCAGCAATGTATATGATGATGGCTGCAGAGAGGCCAATATGATATGAGAAGAGAAACAGGCGTTATACACGCACGTATATTAGGCGTTATACACGCGCATACATATATATAGAGATGTATGACCTTTATTTATACGCATGAGCATGCATATTATGCGCCCACAGTGGCATTGTCAGTTGCACAGATTTATGCAGATACATACAGATACTAGTTCATACGAGTACATGCAGATAGTCATTTCAATTTATGAGTTCAGATCTTATTCATGCTTCTTATATATATATATATATATATATATATATATATATATATATATATATATATACATGTTGTTCCTATGCCTTACATACTCGGTACATGATCCGTACCGACTCCCCGTTGCTCGGGGGGGCTGCGTTCATACCCGCGAGTTCGTGTAGACCGACATTGGTGGTCCGGCTTATTAGGACTTCTATCCAGCAGTGGTCAGTGCGCTCCATTTAAAGGTTAAGCATGCATGACTTCCGCCTTAAGAGGCATTCAGGTGTACAGTTTATCTTTCTTATCTCATGTTACTTTCCATACCTTTTTATTATGTTGTCATTCATGCCTTATATACTCAGTGCATTATTCATACCGATGTCCTTTTATTTATAGACGATGCGTTCATGCCAGTAGGTAGACAGGGAGACGGACCAGACCCCTAGGCTGCTTCATCAGCGAGTATATAAGAGCGCTCCTTTGTTCCGGAGCGGTGATTCAGCTGGTACTATTCTTTTGTGTATATATGGGCATGGCGGGTCGTGTCCCGTCTTTATGATATCATGTACCCCATGTAGAGGCTCGTAGACAGATGTATACAGATAGATGTTCTGTAACCTCATCAGTTCATATTTTTATATATCGTTTTTGGTAGCCTTGTTGGCTTGTTTATATAGGTATAGTTGATAATGATTATATCGATACGCATATATCTTTTGACTCGTGACTCTTATAGATTATGATATTTATGAGAAATATTGTGGTCCACCTAGAAGTGATTATGAGAAGTATGTTAAGACGTGCTCGGTAGGTTAGCTTTGGGTGCCCGTCATGGCCCTCCGGTTGGGTCGTGACAAAACCTGTGGCAAGTTGAGACTTACTAGATCCTTTATATAGTGTTATGTATTAGTTAATCTAAAAAAGGGGCATAATGGGGAATTGGGGTCCCGTACTCATGAGGTGACGAGCACTTGTACGGGTACCGATGGATCGGTATGAGTAACTAAAACATGAACTGAATAAGAATTGTGATGGAGGTTATGTGTTTAGCCTTCGGGCCATGAGGAATGGTGGACAAATCCATTTAGGTTGGTACGATTGCTGCTTATTTGGGCTATAATCGCCAATATTGGTTGAATAATTGTGAATAATGACATGATTTGCATTCATCACTCCATATCTTGATTTGCATTCATCACTCCACATCTCATCTGAACTATGAAAAGGATATATATACGTGACATTGACTTGTTATTATGCATTTTCATGGTGTACACAGATCCATTCATACTTTTATGATATTATTGGCATTTCATTGATGAATATGCTAGACAGGGGCCTGGGAGGCCGGATATTAGATATGGTACATGGATGGAGTGATGATGATGATGTTATAGCCAAATGGCTGAGACCCGATGTGATCTGGTATTCTGGGTGGGTGTATGAACCTCGTGAGTCCCCCATGGATCACGTGAAACCTACTGCAATAGCGAGTACGGTGTGTATACTGATGCATATAGCCATTACATTGCATAGTATTCACTTGTATTGCATAAATTCCTTCACATCTCATACCATTTATGTTTGTTTGACTTGACTCCATGCTATGTGTGGGTTAAATGACATAAAGATAGCATATTTATACGTATACTTGTCATAACGGATATAAACATGGGATCTTTACCCTAAACTTGTCATAATTGATATAAAGGTGGGATCTTGTCAAGACCCAAGCCGATGAGTCGTGATGAGTCGTGATGAATGCCCGACCTCTACTGACCAAGCACTCCTAAACTCGTACCTGAATCTCACTGAGCAACAGGGTGGCCCATATATAGCTTATAACTGCGCTATACTAACTTCTGTAAGATTAACACAATAGACTCTGCATCAGGAACTCACAACCAGCATATATATACACATACGTGCAGAGGATAACAGTGCAAGCCGACTAGGCCGCTACAGATGTTGTACAACAAAAACAAGAGCCGACAAGGCTAACATAGCATCCCAATTACATACAACTGTCTATAGACCTCTATGGAGCACGACCTGTAGAAAAAAAAGATAAGGTCCCATCATACCCATATATACATGTCACAATAGCATACCAAAGGGGACTGCAACTCCGAGCCAAGTGGAGCGCACTATTTGCAGCTGAGTGGAAGACCCTGCGGCGGATCACACTCGTCTTGCTACCGAACTCGGCGGGTATGAACGCAGCGCCCCCCGGTAAAAGGGACGTCAGTACGAAACAATGTACTGAGTATGTAAGGCAAATGATAACTGAAACTGAACTGAAAACAATACAATTTGGAGGCTAAAGAATGCCCTGAATATCTCACCTGACCTGTCTCATATGTAATACAACATAATACTATTATATATCTCACTGACCAAGTGGCCAGGTAACTGTAATGTCTCACTGACCCGTCGGCCAGGCAATCTGACTCACTGACCCGTCGCCCAGTGCACCGTCTCCACCGACCCATCGGCCGTGCACCGTCTCACTGACCCGTAGGCTAGGCATATCTGTCTCACTGACCCGTAGGCCAGGCATATCTTATCTCACTGACCTGTAGGCTAGGCATATCTATCTCATTGACCCGTAGGCCAGGTATATCTGTCTCATTGACCAAGTGGCTAGGCGAAAGAAAATATATGTATATCATGCATGTGCTGACAAAATACCGATACCGTAACGTGTCTCTTCTGTCTCTCTATGAACTCAAGGACATAGGAAGGGGATATGGCCCCTCAGAAAGAATAACATAACACTCGGAAACTATGCAACAATATGACAAGATCTACTCAGAAAAATCTCTAGTCATAAGGTTCTTTACGCTCCTACCATATATGGAATCATGCCAAGAAAAGAAGGAGCAACCTTAACATACCTCGAAGTTCACTTCTCGACTTTCCAACCTACTTTCGATCTCACAATCTACAAATAAAATCATTCATACTATTGTTAGGCTTATCTTCATATACTTGTTTTAAGCCTTCAAATTAAATCCTCTTAACATCTGCCGAAATTCGGGCAGCATCTCCTCTGTTTACATCCCTAGCCCGAAATCACAATACTAACAAAACAACAAGAATAACAACACTAATATCAACAACATCATCATCAACAACAATATAATCAATAAAACATCCCACACGATGTTTTCCTAATGTCTTAACCAATCACTAGCCTTTACAACTAAATCTCCTTAATACAATTCATAATATTGATAATAGGGAGTATTCTTACCTCAATCAAAGTTGGAAGAGCTTGGAATCTTTTTTATCTTTGATGGCCTCCTTTGATTCATCGAGATTCGATGTTTAGAACAAACCTTATATGCTTCTCGAGCCTCGTATATCATCCCGTCACTTTAATCCGCTTACAAAATGATCCCTCAATGTTTCTAGAGTCTCTCAAGTGTTTTTGGGTAAAGAGGAGTGCAGAAAATGAGGTTTAGGGCCATATTTGGTCCTTATATAGCTTCTAGAGGTCGGCTACACCGACCTAGGATTTTCCTCAGCGCGATAGCACACTGCGCTGGTGCGTTCGTGCACTGTAGCTGGACGTGCCTCTGCCCATTCTCTCACTGTGCTGGCGCGTTAGCGCAGAGTAATCCCTGCTCCGGCGGCCTAACTTGTAAAGTCCATAACTCTCCACTCCGATGTCATATCGACGAGCGGTTTGCTGCGTTGGAAACTAGACTTTATGAACTTCATTTTAGTCTTTTACTTTACTTCAAAACTCTTCATATGCTAAAAGAATATCTTTCCCCAAATTGGCTCATTCAAAGTAGCGCTCATCTTCTTCCAAAGTCATACTAACTCAACTTCTTCCACTCATTTCCTTATAGGACCTTCCGGAATTCCTTATATGCATCCTTCACTCATAAAATATACTTAATAATTCTTCGCTCCTTATAGTCCGAAGTTGTTTTACTTAGCCATAGTTCAACATACTTAAGTTCAAACTTGATAAGTGCTTCTCCAAAAGTACGGGGTATAACATCCTTCCCCCCTTAAAACATTCGTCGTCAAATGTTGTAGCTTGCGAGCTTATGATGTTATCATTGATTTCTTGAAATGGTTGTCCTTCCTTATACCCTGATCTTCATATTCTTATAATATTAACTCATCAGCCTTCTTTCATATTCCCCTAACTCTTTGTCGAGCTCATCCATAAGTTTCATAGTCTCGTGTTCTTATGTATGTAACCAGTGGTCAACTGATATCCAGTTATCGTTACCGTCCCGTTCTCATTAAGGTGGTCTTGGCTTATGATTGCTACGGCTCCCTGCCGATCTGTAAGTACCTTTTTACTTGCTCTTTATTTCTCTACTAGTAGACAAACTCTCTTGTTCAGATATGGCATCTTTCCTTGCTTGCTTCTCTGGTGCTATTTTAGATTATCCTTTTTTGTACTCGTCGACCTCATATGCATACCATATCATCTCCTTTTAATTCCTTGGCTGGACTCCTTAATTTCTTACAATATCATCATAGTTCCACCTATGGTAGCACCCAGATGATTTGCAATAGCATTTCCTTGCTAATGACTTATTATTCTCAGTGATTATTTTACTTCACATTGTCCATCCAGACTTCTTTTCATAATCAATCCATAACAACAACCTCAACACAATCCCTTATATACGTGTATATAATACTTCTTCATCTTCATTATTATCCCTCGTAGAAAGATTATACTCATAACATACTAATAATCATAGCTTAAACAAATTTACAACTCAAAATATCATCAAATTCATATTTGAACTTTTCCTCCAATTTCCTCTCCTCAAATCTTAACATAATTACAATATAAACTCATAAACATGGAACTAAGATAAAATCTTACTTAATCATAACTTCCTTTCAATACGAGTATGCTTTTTTCTTAAGTCCTTGATTCTCTTGTACCGGTGATCATTTGAGACTTAAATTAGCCT
The DNA here is from genome assembly GCF_029784015.1 of Lycium ferocissimum. NCBI lineage: Eukaryota > Viridiplantae > Streptophyta > Magnoliopsida > Solanales > Solanaceae > Lycium > Lycium ferocissimum. The sequence continues at coordinate 6,474 of NW_026716159.1, forward strand.
CTATTCTTCTTTGACTCCTTATCGTTGTCCTTATACCATTTTGTTGGCCATTTCATCACGACAATTGCTTATATGGTTCTATAACATATGCTCTCACATTTGATATAACCGGAGACTTGTGATTTCACGACTTGCGAGGTACTTTCTAATCTCAGGTAGCACTGCCGTCTTGCTATCCATAGGCACACTATCTTCCTTTCCTTTGGAGATCATTGAACTTCCTATAATTATTCCTCTTATTAAACATTCATCGCTTCTAGTGCTAAGATTTCCTTTTTAGTAATCTAGATTGTCCTTTATACTTATTCCCTAGTCAGCTTGCAGACCCTTCTAACTCCTTTTGTTACCTCCTGGAGTACGTTATTGCATATTTAAATGTAACCAAAATTTCCCTGGTGCGAGCGATTCGAACCATAGTCCGAAAACATAACATGTCGCATTGACGAAACTCATTCTCTTTGATTCGGTAATCCCTTCACCATCTTGTCATGCTTCCTTTCCCATATTTGTCTCATAATATTCTTGTATTCAATCCATTCCCACTTTCTTTTAATAAATTATTGATATATCGGTAAATCTCGAACTTTGGCTTCTTCAAGCCAGTACAATCTCTTCTTTTGAATTTGGGAATATTGTAATTCATCTCAAAACTGAATCTGTCCTTCCCCTCTTTTAAACATGTTCTCATAAACCAGTAACATTCGAACATTAACCGTCTTTGGTAGTCATCTGGCTGACTTTCGTGGTCCTTCAACTCCTCTATTCCATATAATGCCGGAGTTCCTTTCATCGCATGGTTTAACTTATTTCCTTTTTGCTAACTGAATTCTTGTAATAAGTCAAATGTTCACACACACCGGATACAATTCTGATGCTTTCTTTATTGATCACCTTTTCCTTTCATAACTAACGGTCCCTTAGGCTAATGAATCAATGATGACATCGGCATTCGTTAGACTCCTTATAGAGTGTCCAACTATACAACGCTCCTCCAGCCCTAATCTTACTTCACAACTATCTTTTTACTAATATCCCTGAGATTCTTCTTGCTCTTAGTTCCCAATTCTGATTTATATCTATATTATACTATTAGAAGTTGATCCTCTATACCATTCATTCACGCGACTCATCCTTTCATTAGCTTAGCTCATATTGTCCCGTAGTTCTTCTTAACTACTTGTTTGCATCACAGTCATGCATCATAGTCCTTCTAATATTCTGCTAGTTCCTGTTCTTATCATGAAATCTTCACGAAGTACACCCTTTTCTTTATCCTTGCATCGAATCCTCATCTTCCTTTATGATACTACAGCTTGTACACACACACACACACCCACCCTGCCACTACCCTATTGTGGCCGAATAGGGTGTGTGGCAAGAAGAAGATGAAGTGATTCTATGTAGCATGTTGATTGTTGTCGTTGTCATGAATGATTGTATATATATTCCAATGTCAAGAAATGAATGGAGTTCGTAGAAGAATAATGTTGATGTTGAGCCGTGCATGTGTGATGTAGTATGCGGATAATAGACTAATTTTATGTAATGTGTTTGTTGTTGATGTTATGTATAGAAATGGATGGAAATGTATGAAAATATGTAAGAAATGGTCATGGTCGAATTATAGGTGTTTTGGTAGGTTAATGTAAATTGATGTTACTTGACATTCTAGTTGTCGTCACGGATTATGTGATAAAGAATGAAAGTTGCATTGAAGTTAGCGTACATGAATGATGATGAAATATATGGTTATTGTTGAATTGGAAGGTTTCGGATGAAGTAGCATGTTGATTAAATTGTTGGAATATTATGTGAATTAAATTGGATATTGAAGTGTTGCTAGTATAATGGTTGGTATTGTTGTTAGTTTGGCCGGGTTGGATTCCCGGGATTGTTGGTTGATTGAAATTAGCCAAGTTGAACTTGTTGGTATGGTGTATTTACAGGAGAAATGCTGCCGAAATTTCGGTAGGCAAATGATTACTTTAAATTTCAACTTCTAGATGCTCAAATTGACATTTGGTAAATGTGACCAAATTGTAGATTTTAGCGGATTTGCAAATTGGATTTGGAGTAGCAGAAGGAGCGGAAAGAGGTATGTAAGACTTTACCTTCCTTTCTTGGCATGTCTTAGACGTGGTAGGTTCGGACATGGGCATCGGGGACAATTCCTTTCCTAGTAATCCGAGATTGAAATTGGTTACTATTCATTCAGTAGAATTGAAGTAAGTGTTGATTAATAGTTGAAAGAAATGTCTAAACACCTAAAACTTGCATGAATAACACCCGACCACCCTAAAACTCTCATAAGTAATGCCACGAAACGCATTATACGTAAAGCGTGTACACCACCTCATTTGATCCGAGGCGGGCCCACTATTCCCGAATTCCCTCCTATTGTTCCATTAGGCTTATTTCCGTACTATAGTCAATGAAAGTTCTTGGTTATCATCCCGACTGCCAAACAATAGCTGTTTTAACTAAACCCTTGACCCCAATGCATGATTTTCCTTCCTAAAAGTTTACAAGTGATTCCCAAAATATTCATTTTTCTCCAAAAACCAAGTTTTACAATGTTGAAAGTCTTAATGACTAAAACGACGACCGTGGTTCTATGATGATACGATGATAATGATGATGCCGAGATATGAGAAGAAGTCTATGATGAGAATGCCAAGGATACGACGTTACGAAGCGTTAAGCTATGGTCGTGTAATGTATTTGTTTCAAAGATTCTAAAGTATGCGAAATGATGCTTTATGATTCTATTAGATGTTTTTTTCATGAAGTTACTCTCCATTAATGGTCTCGCCTTATTATTAGTTCTTGCAAGGTGAGATAAAGCGCCCGTGGTTATTCCATAATAAAATCGGAGGTTACCGACCTTATGTCACTCCGATAGCGTTATAGCTTTTCTTTGGGCTCCCTTGCATGCTACGATATATATATATATATATACATATATATATATATATATATATATATATATATATATATATATATATATATATATATATATATGTACATGGGGAAGATGGGGAGCGAGCGGGAGAGCGCTATAGACGCTCGGGTTGCACACGGTACATGTAGCCATATCTATCATGAAATCATCCCGGACGCGGGATGCCCGGACGCGGGACATCTATATATTTATGGTTAAATGGATCGGCTGCCGACGCCTCGGCAATATACCATGTTATATTTTCTATATATATATGAAAGGAAATGTTTTTCAAAGACAGCTTAGCATGCATGGCATCTGCCCCGAGTGGCATCCACATGTACAGGTTACATTCTTTATTTTATATTATGCTCTATATTTCCATACAATTGATATTCCTATGCTCATTTCACACTATGTTACTGTTCATGCCTTACATACTCAGTACATTAGTCGTACTGACCCCTCTTCTTCGGGGGCTGCGTTTCATGCCGCGCGGTACACCCGTACGATGTGAAGCTATTATAGGAGATGTTCCAGCGAAGTTGGCGAGCTCCGCTTGCTGCCTGGAGTGTAGCCAAGTCAGAGCTTGTATGCTAGGATTTCTGATTGCAGTTAGAGACTTTGCAGACAGAGTCGTGGGTAATAGGTTGCCAGTCTGTAAGCGGCTCCAACAGCCGATATGTTATTACGTCTCGTGCTACGAGTCTTATATGATGTCAGATTTTTTACTTATGAAAAAAAAAATTTCTATGTATTCATTTCTAACGGATTCATAGTTCATATGTGTAATAAGAGTTAGCGGGTTCGCTCGGCTCCGAGTATGGGGTCGGGTGCCCATCACACCCTAGCGGGATTAGGGTGTGACAAAGTGGTATCAGAGCAGGTCGGTCTAAGGGTTGTCTGCAAAGTCGTGTCCGGTAGAGTCCTGTTTATGAGTGTGAAGGCGACCACGTTTATAAACGGGGAAGGCTGCGGGAGCATCTAGGAATGGTTGACCTTCTTTCGTCATTAGATCGTGCGATAGAGCCAAGTCATAGGAAATAAGATCCCTTATACTAATCGTTGAATTCCCGCGGCGCCCGTATCGGCGGAAAAAGGCGAGGGATGATATGGAAGTCAAAAGAGATAAGGCGGATGGACATATTTGTCTGTTACATGAAGATGGGATGTGTTATATGGACGTATACCTTGTGAGGCGTTGTGGATATATCTTTGCGTACAGAATTTGGATGGTAAGGGTTGTAGAGAGAATTCTGCCAAGATAGTTTGGAAGTCAGGCCGTTTAGTGAGATACGCCTAACAGAAGGAAATGTGGAAAGGAAATACTGTAAACAGACAGTAAGTGGGATATGTTGTCCTAGAGAACCTATGGGTTTGGCGTGACGACGAAGGTGCGACGACTACTATCGGGAATCTGGAAGTCTAGGATGGAAAGGTAGCCATAAACACAGGCGGAAGGCGAACATTGGAAATCAAAAAGGGCAAAACGGTAATTGCAGAAGAAAGGACGTGTTACGAGAATGTCTCGGGGTCTGTAAGACCTCGACTAGCCCCTGAACATGTAATAAAGGTCATGTGAGGAAACGGGCGCGAAAATATCAGCATTAAGACACCGAGTTTCAGTGAAGTTTCGAAGTTAAGCGTGCTCAGGTGGGAGCAATTCAGGATGGGTGACCCCCTGGGAAGTTTACAAGAAATTCTATAGATTGAGACATAAGAGACAAATGAGAAGTTAGGGTAGCCTAAGGGAAACCAGAGCATATGGGATGGTTAGAGATCATAAGAAGACGCGTAGGACGAGGCAAACTTGCTTGGTAAAGAGACAGGAAGTGCATCACAGCCATGGGAATTAGGATAGGCTTGAACAGCGCTTGGACGTATTTTGTGGGCTAGCTGATAGCAAGTATATCTATATATAAAAAGGTGTGAGGTATCCCATATATGCTTATATCGGTGGACGTGTGAGTCAATGCAAGATGAGGAGATCGAAAGGTCAAAGATGTACGAAAAGTAAGAAAGAAGCTCCCGAGAAAAAATTACCGGCAGAGCATGAGATGGTCGAGGTAAGGACGCAAGTAGGCACGTGAAAAGGGATAGACTATGATACAAGAATAAGGAAAGTAAAAATAGTAAGGATTTTGTGCTAAGAACAAGAGTAGCAGAACGCTTGAGAGGTATGGACATACAGTTATAGCACAAACGCGCAGCTGAGGAAGGGTTACGAATAAACGAACTAAGGAAATGAAAGGACGAATAATGGATGAAAATGTGGACAAAAGGATGACATGAATGGAGGATAAAAGAAAACTTAGGATAAGAAGTTTCCGAGATGTCCGACACGGAATTAGAAGAAAGACGAGGAACAAGGTATAAATGAAGACTTTATAAAAGGACTGTTGGTATAAGAAGCCCCTTAAAGGGGGGGGGGGGGGAGATCGTATTTAAAAAAGGGAACCTATGACATGGAACAAAGACTTATGAAAAGGTCGAGGAGTTCTATTATAAGGAAAATAAGGTAAAGGATAAGGAACGGGCATAAAGGAAAGAGTAGCTATAAAAGGAACCCTCCCAGAGTATTATGACGCCCATAAGGTCAGTTGAACATTCGAGGACGAATGTTCTAAAGGGGGGGAGGATGTTATAGCCCGTATTTTGTACGTTTGGAAATTTCAAAGTCGACGTGGAAAGTTAAAGGCAAGACCATTCCCAAAAAAAATTATTTTAATGTACGAGTTGCTATGGATATTATTTATGACTATTATTAGTATGGAATTATGGTGAGAGGCTAAGGACGAAATGAGAAATTCGCAAAATGGGCCGTGAAAATAATGCGGAAGGTTAGGGACAAAATGGTAATATTGAGAAAAGTCGAGGGGTAAAACGGGAATTTCACACAAGCTTCTTGAATATTCCAACAAGGACATGTGAGGAAAAAAAATATATATAGATGACAAAATAAGTCATCTTTGCTATGGAAAGTAAGAAAATTCTAGAAAAAAAAAAAAAAAAAAGAAGAAGAAAAAGAGGAAGAAAAATCTAGAGAGGGGGCATGTTCTCCTCACATGCATGCAATATATATATATAGGGAAAGATGGCCAATTCAACATAAGTAAAGAAGCAAGAAAGAACACAAGAAAAAAAAAAAAAGAGGGGTGTGTTCGGCCATGGTGGCCGAACATGGAGCATGGAGAAATGGCCAAGGAAAAATTTATCCCCCCTAGTTTCCTACTAATTTGAAGGTTCTCTTCATCATGGAGTAGTTGTTGGAACAATTAAATCCTTCATTTGTGCAAAACATGCCCCTAGCCGAGTGAAGAGATATGTGAATAAAGGTATGTGTTCAACCTTCTTTTTATGTGTTATAAATGATTGGTGAAGTGTGGTAGAGTGAAGAAATGAATAAATTTCATGAGATGTGTGTATGTATGGTGTGGCCGAATAGGGTGTGTGGCAAGAAGAAGATGAAGTGATTCTATGTAGCATGTTGATTGTTGTCGTTGTCATGAATGATTGTATATATATTCCAATGTCAAGAAATGAATGGAGTTCGTAGAATAATAATGTTGATGTTGAGCCGTGCATGTGTGATGTAGTATGCGGATAATAGACTAATTTTATGTAATGTGTTTGTTGTTGATGTTATGTATAGAAATGGATGGAAATGTATGAAAATATGTAAGAAATGGTCATGGTCGAATTATAGGTGTTTTGGTAGGTTAATGTAAATTGATGTTACTTGACATTCTAGTTGTCGTCACGGATTATGTGATAAAGAATGAAAGTTGCGTTGAAGTTAGCGTACATGAATGATGATGAAATGTATGGTTATTGTTGAATTGGAAGGTTTCGGATGAAGTAGCATGTTGATTAAATTGTTGGAATATTATGTGAATTAAATTGGATTAAATTGGATATTGAAGTGTTGCTAGTATAATGGTTGGTATTGTTGTTAGTTTGGCCGGGTTGGATTCCCGGGATTGTTGGTTGATTGAAATTAGCCAAGTTGAACTTGGTGGTATGGTGTATTTACAGGAGAAATGCTGCCGAAATTTCGGTAGGCAAATGATTACTTTAAATTTCAACTTCTAGATGCTCAAATTGACATTTGGTAAATGTGACCAAATCGTAGATTTTAGCGGATTTGCAAATTGGATTTGGAGTAGCAGAAGGAGCGGAAAGAGGTATGTAAGACTTTACCTTCCTTTCTTGGCATGTCTTAGACGTGGTAGGTTCGGACATGGGCCTCGGGGACAATTCCTTTCCTAGTAATCCGAGATTGAAATTGGTTACTATTCATTCGTTGAGAATTGAAGTAAGTGTTCATTAATAGTTGAAAGAAATGTCTAAACACCTAAAACTTGCATGAATAACACCCGACCACCCTAAAACTCTCATAAGTAATGCCACGAAACGCATTATACGTAAAGTGTGTACACCACCTCATTTGATCCGAGGCGGGCCCACTATTCCCGAATTCCCTCCTATTGTTCCATTAGGCTTATTTCCGTACTATAGTCAATGAAAGTTCTTGGTTATCATCCCGACTGCCAAACAATAGCTATTTTAACTAAACCCTTGACCCCAATGCACGATTTTCCTTCCTAAAAGTTTACAAGTGATTCCCAAAATATTCATTTTTCTCCAAAAACCAAGTTTTACAATGTTGAAAGTCTTAATGACTAAAACGACGACCAGTGGTTCTATGATGATACGATGATAATGATGATGCCGGATATGAGAAGAAGTCTATGATGAGAATGCCAAGGATACGACGTTACGAAGCGTTAAGCTATGGTCGTGTAATGACTGTTTCAAAGATTCTAAAGTATGCGAAATGATGCTTTATGATTCTATTAGATGTTTTTTTTTCATGAAGTTACTCTCCATTAATGGTCTCGCCTTATTATTAGTTCTTGCAAGGTGAGATAAAGCGCCCGTGGTTATTCCATAATAAAATCGGAGGTTACCGACCTTATATCACTCCGATAGCGTTATAGCTTTTCTTTGGGCTCCCTTGCATGCTATGATATATGGATATATATATATATATATATATATATATATATATATATATATATATATATATATATATGTACATGGGGAAGATGGGGAGCGGGCGGCGCTATAGACGGCTGGGTTGCACACGGTACACGTAGCCGTATCTATCATGACATCATCCCGGACGCGGGACATCTATATATTTATGGTTAAATGGATCGGCTGCCGACGCCTCGGCAATATACCATGTTATATTTTCTATATATATATGAAAGGAAATGTTTTTCAAAGACAGCTTAGCATGCATGGCATACGCGAGTGGCATCCACATGTACAGGTTACATTCTTTATTTTATATTATGCTCTATATTTCCATACAATTGATATTCCTATGCTCATTTCATACTATGTTACTGTTCATGCCTTACATACTCAGTACATTGCTCGTACTGACCCCTCTTCTTCGGGGGCTGCGTTTCATGCCGCGCAGGTACACCCAGACGATTTGAAGCTATTATAGGAGATGTTCCAGCGAAGTTGGCGAGCTCCGTTTGCCCTGGAGTGTAGCCGAGTCAGAGCTTGTATGCTAGGATTTCTGATTGCAGTTAGAGACTTTGCAGACAGAGTCGTGGGTAATAGGTTGCCAGTCTGTAAGCGGCTCCAACAGCCGATATGTTATTACGTCTCGTGCTACGAGTCTTATATGATGTCAGATTTTTTACTTATGAAAAAAAAAATTCTATGTATTCATTTCTAACGGATTCATAGTTCATATGTGTAATAAGAGTTAGCGGGTTCGCTCGGCTCCGAGTATGGGGTCGGGTGCCCATCACACCCTAGCGGGATTAGGGTGTGACACACCCACCCACCCATACACACACACACACACACACACACACACAGAGATATATATATATATATATATATAACTTTCTTGTCTTTTTTTAAAAAAAAATCTGAATAGCTCTTCACCTCTATCGCTGTCGTAACCCTTTTCTCGAAAACTTTACTTGACCCTTACTAGAAACATACCTCCCTTGCTTACATTTCCCTCCTTCTCATGACGTCCTAATCTTCTTACTCTTATGTATACGTATTCTTCCTCTCTCTGATATTATTGCATCATGATTATCCAACTTTAACATTCGGAGAGAACAATATCAATCTGCCCTGTAGCACTTGCTACCTTAACTTCAATACCCATCAAAATCAATACCTTTAGCATATCGTAAGATCGATCATAAGGGCATGCATAATATTTAATGTGGCCACACATGATTTATCGTTTACATCGCTTATTATTACCTTACTTACAAAATATCCCAATGGTATTTAAATTGTTCTGAATCTGTGCCTCTAATACATCTCCCCTCTTTTTTCCTAGCTAGCCAGACTCATACCTCACGATCATTTAAAATTCTTATCGCAATATTCATATGCTCTTAATTTCCCTCGGGCTATTCTGGTTTCTCATATTTTTCGTATGTCTGAATCTATAGTACTTCTTAGCATATTTTCTAAGTCCTAATTATGAGCCTCTAGCAATATAGACTTAATGAATGATCTCCACTCCAACACCTACTCTTCTTTCCTTTTTTATTCATAAGCCGACATTGCTCTTATTTTTCGATCGTCAAGTGACCTTCACCACATATGTCTGAAAAATTAAGGTAAACCTTCTTATAAGGATCACCTCCATCCTTTTTATTGCTGCATGGTCTTTTATCACATATATTTAAAAACCAATTTGAAGTTCTAATGGGAAATCCAAATAAAACCTTGTAATGCATTTGCCCCAAAGTTGGAAAAGTCCCTTACTTTCTTGGTGGGATGAATATTATCGTAACCTTTGAAACTTTTGATATCTAGAAAATTTTCATAACCACAAGTCAACACACGTGACAGCCTTCCATTCCTAGTCCCAGGGTTCATAATGGTAGTAGAAACGTCTTAATTGCAATTACCCACAAATAATCCAGTTATCGATTTCTTTAAAATTCCCAGTTGTCAAACAATAGATGATATCCCATAATAATCACAAACAATACAAGGAGTTCAATAAGAAGACCCATGTACCTGTAACCGGCATGTCCTAGTCCTGGTCTTGGGAACTGTAAAGTGAAATAACCCTCTTATCATCCTCCCACCATCTACTCGTCTGACCATCCTTATCTCTCCTATCATAATCCGAAGGATATGAATGCTCTGGTAGCTCTTGATTAACCGAAGGACAAGACAGTGGGCTAGATACCTCCGTAACACTTACACTTGTGGCTGCTCTGACGTAATGCTCAATCATAAGAGAAACTTGAGGGACCAAATCTAGTACAGCCTCAGGAGCCTCCTGCTCCACTAGTGTCTCATTCGAACCCTCAGACGGGTCTGTCTCATAGCTATCCTCTGACGGATCCTCCTCCATGGAACTCACAGGCTCTGGAGAGTTATCTCAATCATCTCCTCAGAAGGATCTAACTCAATGGAGTAACTAAGATTCCTCCTAATCTGTCCTGGTACCCATGGTTTGGAGTCCACCCTGGGGGGCTTCCTTGCACCCCCACTATCAGAAACTGCCCTCTTCATCTATATCAATTTGCACTTATCTAACAGGAAAAGAGGGCCAGGATCTATCTTTCCTGGACTCTGGCTCTATTGCATGATCTAAGATAGAAAAAAAGGTCAATAGTTCCTAAATGCCCCGCAACCTCCTGTTTATAAGTGCGGCGCGCTTTACACCCATAAACAAGACTTTATTAGAAATGGTCTGTAGACAACCCTAGGATAGAACTGCTCTGATAGCACTTCTGTCACGACCCAAGCCGATGAGTCGTGATGAGTGCCGGACCTCTACTGACCAAGCACCCCTAAACTCATACCTGGATCTCACTGAGCAACAGGGTGGCCCATATATAGTTTATAACTGAGCTGTACTAACTCTTGTAAGATTAACACAATAGACTTTGCATCAAGAACTCACACCAAACATATATATATATATATATACATATGCTGAGGATAACAGTGCAAGCTGACTAAGCTGCTACATATGCTATAAAACAAAAATAAGAGCCGACAAGGCTACATAACATCCCAACTACATACAACTGTCTACAGACCTCTATGGAGCATGAGCTGTAGAAAGGAAAGGACAAGGCCCCGTCATACCCATGTATACATGTAGAAATAGCATACCGAAAGGGACTGCAGCTCCGAACCAAGTAGAGCGCAGTGACTGCAGCTGAGTGGAAGACCTACTATGCTGGATCGCCTGTCTGGCTGCCTGAACCTGCGGCCATGAACGCAACATCTTCAAGCAAACACACGTCAGTATGAACAATGTACTGGGTATGTAAGGCATGAATAATAACATAATATAGACATAAGGAGCATGAGATGAAAAAGATAACCTGTATATCTGATTGCCTGTTAAGGGGAATATCATGCATGCTTATCTTTTAAAAAAAAAACATTTTTCATACATATATAACATAATAGTGCTGTGGAATGTGCAGCCTGATCCATAAATATATTATGCTGCAGAACGTGCAACCCGGTCCATATATATATATATATATATATTGGTGCGGAACGTGCTGCCCGATCCCATCCCGGGTCTGGGCATCCCGCGTCCGGGACGATATCATAGTATACCAACTGATCAGATGGTTATGCGTATATAACGCCTCGCCCTTTTCCCATATCCCATAGATACATATATAATATAAATAGCATGCATGAGACCCCAAATAAAAGCTACTACTTTATCAGAGTGACGTAAGGTCGGCAACCTCTGATTTATATTATGGAACAATCATCATCGCTACATCTCACCTTGAAGGAATGATTCTCATAAGGTGAGATCAACAACAATGCATAAAATCAAGAAAATCATGAAATAAGCTCAATAATCTCATGATAGCATCAAAACCATAAGCTTTTGGAATCTCAAGAAATGGGATCATCATCATCATCATTATCATCATAGAAGATATCTATCTTTAGCATCATAAGAAATTTAAGAATCATGAACATCTAGCTTTTTGGGAATAAGGATAATATGGAAGTCATGTATCGGTTCATAAGAAGAGAATCATGCCTTTAGAAAGAAAGGGATTAGCCTTAACATACCTGGAAGCTTACTTCTCGACTTTCCAACCTATTTCCTGTCTTGCAATCTACTTAAGATCATTCATAGTCTCATAATCTACCTATAAAACCATTCATACTATTGTTAGGCTTATCGTCATATACTTGTCTTAAGCCTTGAAATTAATTCCTTTTAGAATATGCAAAAAATCGGGCAGTATCTCCTCTGTTTATATCCCTAGCCTGAAATCACAATACCAATAAAACAACAATAATAGCAATACTAATATCAATAACATCATCATCAGAACCAATATACTCAATAAAATAACCCACACGATGTTTACTTAATTTCTCAACCAATCAATCAACTTTACGAAGCTTTGTCAACTAAATCTCCATAATACAATTCATAATATAAATAGTAAAAAATATCCTTACCTCAATCAAGGTTGGAAGAGCTTGAAATCTTATTTATCTTCGATAGATTCCTTCATCCCGTCAAGATTTGATGTTTAGAACAAGAACTACAAAACCCTATACGCTTCTCGAGCCTCGTATATAGTCCCGTTACTTTAATCCACTCACAAAATGAACCTTAAATGTTTCTTGGGTCTCTCATATAGTTTTTGGTAAGGAGGAGTGGAGAAATGAGGCCCTAAGAAAAAAATTTTGGTCTTATATTCAAGTTGGAGGTCGGTTAGCACCGACTTAAAATTAACCTTGCGCGATCGCACTGGGAAGTGGCGTGGACGTGCGGGGTTATCTGACGCACTTCTCCCCGTTTGCGCCTAGTGGTGGCTTGTTCGCCCTGACCAAGCCTCTGGCCTGTCAGCCAGACTTGTAACGTCCATAACTCTTTACTTCGATGTCGTATCGACGAGCGGTTTATTGTGTTGGAAACTAGACTTCATGAACTTCAACATAGCAGGTTGAGTTTCTTCAAAACTGTTCATATGCTAGAAGATATTCTTTCCCCAAGTTGTTTCATACTTTGTCGTTCAAAGTAAAGCTCATCTTCTTCCAAAGTCATACTAACTCAACTTCTTCAACTCATTTCTTTATAGGACCTCCTGGTATTCCTTATGTGCATGCTTTACTCCTAGAATATACTCAATAATGCTCCGCTCCTTATATTCCAAAGTTATTTTACTTAGCCATAGTTCAACATATTTACGTTAAAATTTGATAAGTGCTTCTCCGGAAGTACGGGGTGTAACAAAGATGTGCATGTCATACACCCTCAGAGGCAATTTTAGTTATACAGACACTTTCAGATATACAGTCATACAGATACAGTCAGTTATATAGATTGACTCTCATGGCATATATTCCTTTCTTGATTCTTGTGTATATGCTATTTTCATGCCTTACATACTCGGTACATTATTTGTACTGTCTCCCCTATTGCCTGGGGGACTGCGTTTCATGCTCGCAGGTCTGCAGATATAAGTTGGTGATCCATCTATTAGGATGTTAGCTCAAAAGATGTAGTTGATGCACTTCATTTGTTCTAGAGATGCCAGGAGTCAGCAGGGTCTTATGTATATGTAGCTATGTACGCACCTATGTATGGGTATGGTGGGGCCCTGGCCAGGAGACTTTGTGTTATGTTTTCCTATGGAAGCTTGTAGACAGTTTTGTACTGTCAGATGAGGTCCTGACTTGAGATTTATATGTCATTACAGATGGTTATGATAGTCGTACCGGCTGATGCAGTATGTTCAGTATTTTTACGGATGAATCTTTCATAATAGTGGATACATGCATGTTTCTTATGAGTCTATTGAGATTTATATGACGTCCCTATTGGCCCCTCCTATGTTTATGTTATTGTTACAGATGTATATCAGATGGTACTTGACTAGCACGGTTAGGTTCCCGTCACGGCCCTTCGACTTTTGGGTCGTGACAAAAGTGGTATCAGAGCAGTTTTGTCCTTGGGTTTTCTACTAGCCGTGTCTAGTAGAATCTTTTATATGGGTGTGTTACGCGCCACACTTATAAACAGGAGGCTACAGGGCATTTTGGATTGTTACCTTCCTTTCTATTCTAGATCGTGCGATAGAGCTAAGTCACAGGATATAATATTTCCAACCCTAACCTTGATTGTTTTGTAGTTGTGAGATGGCTTCTATGGGAAAGAAGGCTGATAGTCCAGGGGCTTCCAGAGTCAGCCATTCTTATAATACAGACCCATCGGAGAATGCCCTCTATCGAGACAGATCCATCAGAAGTCATGTCCTCTATAGAGACAGATCCGTCTAAGATCCATGAGGAATCCACTGAACAGGTAAGGGATAGACAAGTATTAGGAGATGACCATTTATGTAATCTAGTGCGATGGTATCTACAGAACGAGGGTCATATGAGAACAATGGTAAGTCTGGGAGAGTCAGTATAATTAGTACATTTGTAGACGGTGTGGGTGTCGCAGAACAACCTGTGGAATGGCAACCAGATGAAGAACTGCCCCAACTCCTATTGGACCGGATCAAAGTTCTTGGAACTTCAGGAGGTCAGTGCTTATATAAGGAAGTAAAGTTTATCGTTCAGTCATTTTGGAATGTTACAGGTAAGTTATGTAATATAAGTATTAATTGTAGTAGTAAATCCAGATTCACTTATAAGGTGTCAAAAAAGAGGAAGATAAGGGGAAAATATGATTTACGAGTACGTAAACCTCCGTGAAGGGAGTTTATTGATGAAATGTTTAGAAGGAAAAAGATGGAATTCTAGAAAGAGTGTTCAGACACAAATTATGAGACGACCTTTATTACTTTACATTCTTTTATAATAATCAGCCCTGCCCTGTGTGGTTGAGTTGCATATCATATATGTTTCTATATATGGCTTTCTAAGGGATGAGATGTGTTTTCTGGGCTTTGTGCAGGTTTGGGATTGTTATATGTATAGAGGAAACTCTACTGAAATTTCCAGAGAATCTAATAGGAATTGTGGAAACTTTTAAGTAGGATTATGACGAGAAGAAAGAAAGGACCTAGCGAGTGATTGGAGATGAAGCTAGTAGTCAATTTTGGGATAAATGTAGCAAGTATGTATTATGCTAAAAGGATTGATGATTAGGTCAGGGTAGGATAAGAAACATGCGAAGGGAAAACGATATGCGTGGGGTAGAAAGAAGTTTTACATACCAAGGAGAATTAAAGAGATAAGCATTCCAGAAGAAGTTTGCAAGTTAGACGAATTTTTTTATGTTTTTGGAAGATTGAATTATGAAATGAACTTGATATATATGTATAGGCCTATGCATGTAATACCGATTCAGATTATTAATTTAGATTTCACCCGATGGTTATAGCGGGAAATGTAAGTCACTATAGGCCAGCCTTATTGACCTTAGTGATACCTCGAGATAATAGATTGAAAGGGATATGTTTACTAATGCTCCTTGTGTGGTAATTAGATGATGTTATGACTGCAGTTGCGTTCTGTGTTACAGTTCAGGTTATTTATCCTGGAACTTACCCGAATGGTTACACGATAAGAGTTTGTTATTACTGATATGAAAGAAAGTGAGAGATGCATAAGGGAAGAGATTTAGACAATGATAATGAAAGGTGAGATAATGTTGATCAACGAAACAAAAGAATGATAAGTGACGAATGTCCAGTATGTGTGATATGTGTGATAAGAAAAAGAAAAAAAGGTTAGAGGCTGAGAAGGAAAGGTAGAAGCGAGGAAAATAAAAGGAATGTCTACTAGACCAGTAATTCGATAAGCAGAGTATAAGAGAGAATCAGACTTTGTGGATATCCAGTGCTAAGCGAATATGTTAATAGATGTTATGAATTGATTGGGATTTCGGATCGTATTATAAGTAATGTGTGACTAATAAGATTATGACAAGGGATATAGGATTATTTGTTGAGTAAAGTATAGTATGTATAAAGAGTGACTTTACAAACGACATCTCTTCGAAGGGACCACATATTACCCTGGTACTAATATATTGATATAGCAGAGGACTTTGCTCCTATGACAGTGGGAGTTGATCGGAGAAGAGTACGGAATGATCGACGTTGAGCCTTAAGTTATAGTTTTACCAAAGGGAAGTCAATGGTTTTCTGGAATATACTTATGACTATTGTACAATGAACAAAATTATTTGAGCAAAAGGATGAGAAGCGAGACAAAAGAAGAAATAAGGTGGGATTGCGAATGATCGGTGGACTGACTTTATATGTATTCAAGACAGCAACAAATGGAATCGCATTTCTGATAAGTTATAAGGCAAGGCCCCAAGGAAAATTATTGAGAAAAGGTAAGTCAAGAAATGGTAAGTTTGTGGATAATATGATACAAGGAACATAGATTAGTTGCGAGTTATATGGATAAACATGACTAATGCGTAAGACGATCTACAGGTCTTAATAGGGTCATGGAAGGAAGCATTAGAATAAAGGCAATTCCCTCATAGTTTAATGGTTATAGTAACCAGACGACAATCAAAGGGCAATCAAAGAATTAATATTCGACATTTCGAGGCAATATGGCAAGGGGAGATGTAAGGGATGAGATAATACAAGATATGGGTGTATCCCCTTAAAACCCTTAAGATGATAAATCATGTGAGTATTATGGCTTCTGTACAGGCATAAGATAAATGAGAATAGGACGGTATCCCCATACAACAAAGGGTTCATATGAAAGATTTCGTAATAGGGATGTAGAGGTAATGATTATAAGATTAAGATTAAGGGGAGAAGTAAATGATAAGAACAAAAGGTATCTCGAATAATTAAGTATGAACAAGGATTGACGAGTTCAGGTATCATGAAGGGCCACACTAGAAGAGCGACTTATGTGTAACTTTTGAAAGGATAAGGGGGTGGTTAATAAAGATAGTTGACGTATTATAGACCTTAACAAATTCGGAACGAGGATGGATTTCAATAATGACTCACAAGAAATGTATAGTACTAGAAGAGCTTGATGAAAAGTACGAGGAGATATAGCGGCACAAGTAGTAAGAAAAAGAAAAGGGAAGTGTTGAATATGTAACTCAGTAGAAGATGGACAGTACATAGGACGAGCAAAATATAAGCAAGATAAGGAAGCAAAGTAGTGACAGCGGGTCATTAGTAAGGAAGGGAATCATCTTGATTATTTGGACGGAATGTTACAGATAATGCATGTCATAAGAGATTCCAAGAAGAATGTATGTTGCACCCTTTATGAGCTAAATAAATAATGGAAGTGGACCTATAGAGATTAAAAAGGGAACAGAAGAAGCTAGTATGCGATGGTGACCCCACCCAATGAGAAGATAAGTCCTATTATACAGTATTATTAGAAAGGTAACTTCAAGACAAGAGAAGACAGATATTGAGGTCACAAGAGAGTATAAGCCATAAGGTTATACCCACATCCCAAGAAATAAATTGGAGACTCCAACGATATTATTCGAAGGGCTAAGTTAGATTTTTGGGGTAACAGAAAACAGTATGGGCTAGCAAACAAGATAACTGAATAAGAATCAAGCACCCAGAGGATTTCAATAATAGTTGACATTGAGAGAATTACAGAGGCCGCATTCAAGCTGACTTCGTGTAAATTACAAGAGACTCATCTAACGAGGCAGAGCCAGTAACTATCTTAGATCGAGAAATCAGATGTGATTATCGTAACAATAATATGGAAGTATAAGGACACCTTAGGATTTTAGTTCATTCATATACCCCGTCTTATGACTAGATGATACTCGAGTTCAGAAATTCAGCGCAAGCCAGTAGATCTTGAGGTGAGCTCTTATTGCGGTCAAGTAAAACCAAGTGTTGATATTTATGGATATTTGCCCTGTGTGAAATGTATACTATGTTTTCTGGCTGCGTACATGTTGGGTTTTGTTCAGTTTAAAGAGGAGACTTTGGCAAAATTTTCGCAAGCCTCTAAGAATCAACATTCGAGGACGAATGTTTCTAAAGGGGGGAAGGATGTTACATCCCATACTTTTGTATGTTGGATTTGTCACAAGCTAATCGACATAAGTTCAATGACAAGATGATTTTTGAAGTTATAAGTAGTTATGCTATGTTTAATAAGTGATACGAAAGTGTCATAAGAACTAGAGGTTAAACAAATTGGAGAGAATAAGTTTTGTCAAAGTTTAGGGATGTTGACCAAGTTATGCGGCTGTATGGAATTTATTTTCCTATTCAAGTACGCAAATAAAGAGATCGGTGTATTAAAGTTTGAAGTCCCGAAATAATTTAGGACTCAACAAGCGTGATGACGGTGATTGGAAATAATATTTTGTATGTGGCAAAAAAGGATACGGACTAGTACCATATTATATGATCATTCTAATGAGTATATGAAGCAGGTCAATTTATTATTTAAGTGAAGTGTGATCAAGGAATTTATTATGTGTGTAATGGATTAATTATTGTATTAGCTGAATTATATGGATAAGTGTCATTTATATTGGACCCATGTGGCACCTTTAGAATAAGGGGCTTATGACTAGGCACTTCTATAAGGAGGAGGTGGAAGCTAGTTGATATGGTTTGTATTTTAAGGATATGAATATTAGTTAGGGGTCCCATGTTCCAAATATAGCATAAGGGGTTACATTATGCAGTTCATTGTTGTAGGGAAACTAGCTAATTCTCCAAACCAACTTGCTGCAACAATAAATGTTAAGTAGGAATCCAACATGATTGATATATATAACTATATGAGCAGCAACATGAGTATATATAACTACATATACATGCAACAACTTCTTGACTTGGGGTATACATATATATGGTAGTAACGAAGGGTCAGATTGTTATCATTGAAGCAACAAAAAAATATGAACAACAACATGGAGATTTTTGCTCATTGCTTCAATCTCGTTATTCCGTTTTATCGTGTTGTTGGATCCGGGCTTTCTTCGAAGTGAAGTAAGGTGGAAGAAGATTAGTTCTTGGCATATAAGGTAATAATTCTCCTTTCCTATGTATATTTAAATTCATCCAGGTCATAGTTAAGGTTATCCCTTTGATGTTATTGATTCTTGGGCCTGTATTGGCAAGTGTGATATCCTTATCCTTTTATGGAACTGTTGTTGATAATCATAATCAATTTAAAAAGCATATTTGAAAGTTGTAACTTGACAAAAGGCTTTATAATAAGTTTTGATAATTCTTATTGAAATGCACAAGCTGAATTACTGATTTCACGTTGTTTCATACTATCCTCAGAACTGATTTCTTTAAGTATTATGGTACTTTATTCTCATATTACTTGTTGTCCTCGAGGCACTCACTGCGTACGAAGTACTCAGGTATACCATTGTTATTTTTTATGGTATATTAGGTAACGGAGGAGAGCAAGTTCTTGATACTCAAAACGCTTAGGAAGGACTTGTTGTTGCTGTTAACTTGGCGAGCCCACATGTTCATTCGTGGGACACCCCTTATCATATTTATTTACTATTCTAGTTTTCTTTCGGGCTACGTCCCGATGTGTCAGACATTTACCCTTTTATCTTAGAAGCTCCATAGTACACATTCTTGTGGGTAGTTGTTGAGTTTTGTTTAACTCTTGGGCATTCGACACGTTTTGACTAAGTTTTATAATATTAAGGACTTCCGCTAATTTAATTCATATATCATGATTTGATTGTACTTATTTTATAAACTATTGGAGGTGAATATTAAACTTGGAGGGTTCAAGTGTTGTTATTGCATATTTTAGGTTCTTCCGATATTGTTCGTGCGTCGGATGCCGGTCACGTCTAGGGTGGATTTTGGGGCGTGACAAGCTTGGTATCTAAGCCTAAGTTTAAATACCTCCTAGGATTGTTGTCAGTGTCTGTGGAGCTGTGTCTAGTGAAGTTTTCCTTGTATAGCCTGATCGCTTGCATGACTGAGAAACCCCCAGGACATTTATAAGTGTTTCTTATCCTTCTTGATTCTAGATTGTGTTGTAGAGCTTGAAATCCTATTAGGGTCATTCTAATGCATTCGTTAATTCGTGCCTATTACAGAAATGGCTCTAACACGATCCAAAAATGGTAACCGAGGATGTGTGATAGCTAACCGAAATCTTGGGGGCGTGAAAGCTGGTAACGAAAATAATGTTGGAAATCAAGGACCACCTCAAGCACCGCCTGCTCCTGCTGTTCCCGTTGCGTGTGTGCCTGAGATTGGTACGATGCAAACTGCTATTCAAATATTGACTACATTAGTTGCGGCTAAGCAGCACCATGGAGGTGTGGAACCTCATGGTGGAGGCAGACTTAAGCAATTCCTAGACTTAAAGTCACCAGAGTTCTTTCGGTCACAAGAGGTGGATAACCCCAACACTTTTTAGATAAGACTTTCAAGGCGTTGAGGGCAATGAATGCCCATGGTTCCAAAGCTGTAAGGTTTGCTTCTTATCAGTTGAAGGATATTACTCACGCATGGTTTGAGATGTGGGAGTCTGAGAGGGGTGATCTTTGCTTTAGCTCCTACGTGGGCTAAATTTGAAGAGGCGTTCATGGAAAGGTTTTTGTCTGATGAGGACAGATTTGCTATGGCTATGAAATTTAAAAAGCTAGAATAGGGTAACAAGTCGATTCGTGAGTATAGTTTGGCGTTCACATGTGTGTCAAAGTATGCTTTATATATGATTCCGACTGAGCAGTATAGGTTGACTTGCTTTGTGAAAGGCTTGGAACCACGTATCAAGTCTGCATATGTTGTTGCTATGTCTCCTACTTGAACTTTCTCATCTCTGGTTGGGTTTCCTGAACAACAAGAGAGTTGGAAAAATGAGGAGAGGGCAGAGCGAGACCAGAACAGCAAGGCCCGATCGGCGGGTGGTTTCAGTGGTAATAATTATAATGGAGGGCAGAGGAGAGGATATTCTGCACGCGCTCAGTCTGGCACATATTCGAACACAAGTGTGCCTTCTGATGGGCAAGGTCAAAAGAATAATAACCAAAGGTGTTCTCCCAGGGTAACAGTCGGTCCGCTATATAGAAAGATCGTATCTATCATCACTGTGGTATTAGGGGCCACATTAAGAGGGAGTGCAGAAAGTAGCTACGTGAGATGGCTGCTATGTCTAACAAAAGGAATGATTTTCCTGCTTCTACATCAGCTAAAAATCCGCCTGCTGGTAATGCTAACAATAATAATCAGAATGCTCGTAATAATGGCAAAGGAAAAGAAGTTGCTAACACTTCTGGTGGAGGGACAGCTCGGCTTGAGAGGTAGCTGAGGCTTCTGACATTGTAGTTACAGGTATCATACCATTTGTTCTCATGATGCTTATTCATTGATCGATTCGGGTTCAAATTTATCATATGTGACCCCCTATTTTGCTGTTGATATAGGTATGAAACCCGAACCTTTGTTGGAACCCTTTCTTATTGATACACCTTCTGGTGTTCCTATTATTACTTCTAGAGTGCATAGAAATTGCGTTGTTGTGATTAAAGGTCTTGAGACCGTGGCTGATTTGTATGAACTGGAGATGGTGGATTTTGATGTAATTATGGGGATGGATTGGTTGTCCGCATGTTATGCTAATGTGGATTGTCGCCATAAGTTAGTTCATTTCACCTTTCCCACTGAGCCTGTTATTGTGTGGGAGGGCGAAATTGGTAAGACAAGGGGTAGATTTGATTTCTATCTTAAAGCTCATAAGATGATTACTAAGGGGTGTATTTACCATTTGGTTGCTGCTAATGATACAAAAGCCGTAGTACCCGAATTCGCATATGTTCCCACAGTTAGTAATTATCCTGAAGTGGTTCCTGATAATCTTCCTAGTATTCCTCCTGATAGAGTTATTGATTTTGGGATTAATGTTATTCCTGACACCCAACCTATTTCTATTCCACCTTATCGTATGGCTCCAGCCGAGCTAAGGGAATTAAAGGACCAGTTAAAGGACTTGTTGGATAAGGTTTTCATCAGACCAAGTTCCTCACCTTGGGGTGCTCCAATATTGTTTGTTAGAAAGAAAGATGGTTCCCTTGGAATGTGTGTTGATTACTGTCATCTTAATAAAGTGGCCATTAAGAATAAGTATCCTTTGCCTAGGATAGATGATTTGTTTGACCAACTTCAGGGTGCTAAGTTCGTTTCAAAGATTGACCTGAGGTCTGGGTATCACCAATTGAAGATAACAGAGAAGGATATCCCGAAAACCGCTTTCCGTACTCGTTATGGGCACTTTGAGTTTCTAATGATATCCTTTGGGTTGACTAATGCGCCAGCCGCATTCATGGATTTGATGAATCATGTGTTTAAGCCTTATCTAGACCGCTTCATTATTGTGTTTATTGATGATATTTTTGTGTATTCTAAAAGTCGTGAGGATCATGCTAATCATTTGAGAATAACTTTGACAACACTTGAGGAGAACAAGCTTTATGAGAAATTCTCAAAGTGTGAATTCTGGCTTGAGTTTGTGGCTTTCTTGGGTCATGTGGTGACTGGTGACGGTATTAAAGTAGATCCTCAGAAAATTTCAGCGGTTAAAGATTGGCCTAGACCAACTAGTGTGACTGATATTCATAGTTTCTTGGGGTTGGTAAACTATTATAGAAAGTTTGTGGAAGGTGTTTCGACTATAGCCTCTCCATTATTTAAATTGACACAGAAGACATCTAAGTCTCAGTGGTCCGAAGCTTATGAAAAGAGTTTACAAGAGGTTAAGACAAGGTTGACTTGGACTCCTATTTTGACTTTACCTTCTGGGTCTGGTGGATATGTGGTGTATTGTGATGCTTCCAGAATTGGTTTGGGTTGTGTATTGATACAGAACGGTAAGGTGATTGCTTATGCTTAACGACAGTTGAAAAAGCATGAGATGAATTATCCGGCTCATGACTTGGAGTTGGCTGCCGTGGTATTTGCCTTGAAAATTTGGCATCATTAATTGTATGGTGAGCGTTGCGATGTTTTTACTGACCATAAAAGCTTGCAATACACCTTTAAGCAGTGAGAGTTGAATCTCAGACAGAGGAGGTGGTTGGAGAAGTTAAAAGATTAAGACTTGAATATTTTGAATCATCCTGGTAAGGCTAATGTGGTTGCTGATGCTTTGAATAGAAAATCTATGTGTCACGACCCGACTAGGGCCATGACGGGTACCCGAGGCTGACCACCAAGCACCACTCATTCTATTACTCATCCTGCGCTCATTCATATTTCTTATGCTCATAATCATAGAAAAACTATTTTCATTTGAAACATATTCACTTTATTTACATAAGCCCTTCGGCTATAAAAATAATATATATATATATATATATATATATATATATATATATATATATATATATATATATATATATATACACACACAATGAGAAACCGTGAGACCATACTACCCACAACTACGCATCTACGAGCCTCTACTAGAGTGCTAGACATAGGGACGGGACAGGACCCCGTCATGCCCAAAACATATATATACCAAAAGAATAAATCAATAGAATCTCCGAAGCAATGGAGTGCTCTCAATCAGCTAATAGATCCTACGAGTCTGGATCACCACCCTGTCTACCTGTGGGCATGAACACAGCGTCCAAAGAAAACGGACGTCAGTACGAACATTATACTGAGTATGTAAGGCATCAACAATAATAATACATCAATAAAATGAGGAAGCATCTGTAACTGACTACCAATTATAAAAGAAATAATGCATGTTGGCTTACTTCGTAATCATCGTCATATCATGTATGCATATATGTATAAGCTGCCCGACCATATAGGTACGGTGTGATAATCATCAGCCTACGTCCAGGCCTCCCACGTCCGGGGTGTAGTCTCATGCCGCCCACTAGTGGTGTCTGCCCATGCCATCTAGACATGGTGTATACGCTGCCCGCCTTAGCGGTGTCTGCCCGGCCATATAGGCGCGGTGTATCATCATCATCATATACTCATCATAATGCACTCATCATAATGCATGCATGGAAACTCAAGGACAACTATACTTTATCGGGGTGACATAAGGTCGTGAACTCCCGATTTCATTATGGAGCATTTATAAGCATTCTGCCTCACCTTAAAGGAATTAGCATATAAGGTGAGTGTATATAATAACCAATATCAATGGATTATAGATAACATCATTAGGTTTATAGGAACATCATATCATGGACTCTAGCATCTTTAGACTTAAGCTCATTATGTATCTCTTATCTCATATGGCTATTCATGAACATAGACTCTTAGTTTTCCGGAATGTAGGGAATTCTTGAAGTAGGAAGAAACTCATGCCATAAGATTCATGCCTTAGAAAGAAAGGACTAGCCTCACATACCTTTTTCGTTTAACTAATCTATCGCTTGCTTGTTCTCCTTTAATGCCCACGTTTATACCTTCAAGAGAGCTCGTATCGACATTAACTAAACAATTACAAGAACGGGCTTACTAAAGCTAGAGAAAATTGGGAAGCATTTCCTTTGTTTATACAACTTCCTCCATATTCCATATCAACTCCCAAACATCCATAATAACAATCACAATATCATAAACAACAATCATCATTCATTTACATTATTCACATTTCACAATTTCACTTCAATTCCTCGATAATCATGATCATAGTTCACTATCGCGTTCTTTCACATATAATGCTTATTCCATGTTCCAAATGTCATTCATAACGTACTTCCAATCACAACATATCAATAATCATAGTTCAATCCAAACTACTACTCAACAATGACACTATTACCACATTTATGACCCATTTTCTATATTCTTCTACAATCCAAGTGTTTCAACTTCTCAATACCTTAAACGTCATGAAAATACCATAAAACTTACCTTAGATAGTGTAGGAATAAGCCTTGAGTGGAAATACTCTTCTTGCATCAAAACCCTAATTCACTTCCAATGGGATTTCTTGACTTAGATGAACTTTAATGGGTTTCACACTCTTGATTTTTGTTGGTTTGATGAAGTTAATCATAAATTTCCTTTGGATTCTTTTGGATGAATATTCTATAGAATTCTTGAGTTGTGGAGTGAAAATGAAATGAAAATAAATGAACTTGGGTCCCTTATATCAACATTAAAATCTGACCTGACCGTATTCTACGGACCAACATACGGTCCATGTAATTTATACTGATCGTATGTCTGGCCGTAGATTTGGTCTAGAGAGGTATATCATTCTGGGCTGATTATACGGCCAGACATACGGCCAGTATAATTTATACGGACAGTATGTTGGGCTGTATAATTTATACGGCCAGTATGTTGGGCCGTATAATGCCTAGTTCTTCCGAAATCATTCTCGTTGACTCGTTTGATCTTCAATCCTTATGGAACATTCTTGGCACTTGTTTAAAATCTCATTACTAATCTAAGGGACATTATAACTCTTCTCCAAAGCATCATTGAAACATCATTAACTCAATACTCATAATTCTTGCCCGAGACACAGCATATAACTTGCTTTCCTTAACAACTTTCTTCCATTACCTTAAATGTCTTGGAAATCTCGATTAGGGTCATAAAATTCTATTTCTTACTTATCAAAACATCGTATACGTCATGCCCTTCGTTAGTCTATTCACTGCACGCTAACGGGAAATTTCCAAGGTGTAACATTCTTCCCCCCTTTTGGAACATTCGTCCTCGAATGTTAAGTCATCGGGAATTCTATAAATTTTTTACTAGAGTTTCCCCTGTAATATGACACTACCATCCTGTCACAACAACCCACAATAACATTGCCTCATAGGGCCACAATACAATAGCAATATAAGTTGGCCACACACGACCCATATGTATAAAAAGAAAACATACATACCTTAAAATTCCGACGTATCATCATGGATCTCTTCCGGAGACTGAAATAAGTGCGGGTATGTGGATTTCATCCTTTCTTCCGCCTCCCAATTCATCTCTTCCCGGTTGTTATTTCGCCATAAAACCTTAACTGAAGCCACTTCCTTGTTTCAAAGTCTTCGTACTTGCCTGTCTAATATGGCAATGGGCACTTCTTCGTAAACTAGCTTTTCTGTCACCTGAACATCATCTATTGGAACTATCCTCGTAGGATCTCCGACACACTTGCGGAGCATTAAGACATGGAAAACTGGATGAACTAATTCATGTTTTGGAGGCAAGTCCAATTCATAAGCTACTTGACCCACCCTGCGGATAATCTTATAGGGTCCAATGTATCGAGGACTTAACTTTCCTTTCTTACCAAATCTCATCACCCCTTTCATTGGCGACACCTTCAAAAATACCCAATCATCAACTTGAAACTCTAAGTCTCGCCGGCGGTTATCCGCATAAGATTTTTGGCGACTTTTGGCTGTTAACATTCGATCTCGGATCACTTTGACTTTTTCCACTACTTGTTGAATCAACTCAGGGCCTATTAGCTGTACTTCTCCTATTTCAAACCATCTAATCGGAGACCTGCACTTCCTTCCATATAAAGCTTCATATGGAGCCATTTGAATACTGGAAAGGTAGCTATTATTATATGCGAACTCGATAAGGGGTAAGTGGTCATCCCAACTACCCCCAAAATCTATAACACATGCCCTTAGCATATCTTCCAAGGTCTGAATAGGATGTTCGGCCTGCCCATCAGTTTGCTGATGAAATGTCGTGCTGAGCCTTACTTGAGTACCTAAACCTTCTTCGAAAGATTTCCAGAACTTGGCTGTAAATTGTGCTCCTCTGTCTGTAATAATGGATATCAGAACACCATGAAGTCTCACAATATCCTTGAGATACAACCTTGCATAATCTTCTGCTGAGTATGTGGTTCTGACTGGAAGGAAATGAGCTGCTTTCGTGAATCTGTCCATGATCACCCATATGGAATCATACTTGCCTCGGGAACGGGGTAATCCCGTTGAAATCCATATTGATCACTTCCCATTTCCAAGTACGAATTTCCATTGCTTGCAATAATCCCCCTGGCTTTTGATTTTCGATCTTCACTTGTTGACAATTTGGGCATTGGGCTACAAATTTTGCTATATCGCTCTTCATACCATCCCACCAATATATCAACTTGAGATCATGAAACATCTTCATCGCTCCTGGATGAATAGAATACCAAGAATGATGAGCTTCTTCTAGGATTCGACGACACAATTCTGCAACATTCGGAACACATAGCCTGCCTCGGTATCTAAGAATTCCATCCATAGAAGTTTCAAACGGAGACTTCTCTTTTTCATGAAATGTATCTCTATAATGGCTCAATTGAGGATCTTCATATTGGCGCTCTTTCACTTCCATATCCAAGGATGATACTGTGCGATTATTAACACTAACTCCTACACCACCTGAATCAATTAGATGTACTCTAAGATTAGCTAGTTGGTGGAGCTCATGAATCAATTCTTTCTTCTCCGAAGGAACTTCACATAGGCTGCCCATTGATCGGCGGCTAAGCGCATCAGCCACTACATTTGCCTTTCCAAGGTGGTATAAAATACTCACATCATAATCTTTCAATAATTCTAGCCATCGCCTCTACTGCAGATTCAACTCCTTCTGTTTGAAAATATATTGGAGACTCTTGTGATCTGTATAGATATCAACGTGCACACCATTCAAGTAATGTCTCCACATTTTTAATGCATGAATGACTGCAGTCAATTCGACATCATGAGTTGGATAATTCTTTTCATGTTTCCGCAGCTGTCTCGAAGCATAGGCAATGACCTTACCATGTTGCATCAATACACATCCTAGCCAAATACCTGAAGCATCACAATAAATAACATAACCATTTGGCCCTTCTGGAGTGTTAAGACTGGGGAAGAGGTTAATCTGTCCTTCAAATCTTGGAAGCTACGCTCACAAGCATCATTCCATTGAAATTTAGCTGACTTCTGGGTTAGCTTCGTCAGTGGGGCTGAAATAGATGAAAATCCCTCTATGAACCTTCTATAGTACCTTGCCAATCCCAGAAAACTACGGACTTCCATAGGCGTTGTAGCCCTTGGCCAAGTCTTCACAGCTTTAATTTTCTGAGTATCAACTCGAATGCCATTATTTGAAATAACATGACCTAAGAATGTCACAGAATTCAGCCAAAACTCGCACTTTGAAAATTTTGCATACAATTCTCGAGTTCGAAGAATCCCAAGAACAATACGTAAATGATCTGCATGCTCTGATTCAGTGCGAGAGTACACCATAATATCATCAATGAATACTATTACGAATAGATCCAAAAGAGGCCTG
This sequence comes from Lycium ferocissimum, assembly GCF_029784015.1. Classification (NCBI taxonomy): domain Eukaryota; kingdom Viridiplantae; phylum Streptophyta; class Magnoliopsida; order Solanales; family Solanaceae; genus Lycium; species Lycium ferocissimum. Next base: position 34,692 of record NW_026716159.1, read on the forward strand.
AATACATTATTCATCAAATTCATGAACACTGCCGGAGCATTAGTTAACCCAAATGACATCACCCGAAATTTATAATGGCCATACCTCGTTCTGAAAGCTGTCTTGGGAATATCTTCTTCTCTAACTCTCACTTGATGATAACCCGATCTCAAGTCTATTTTGGAAAACCACTTGGCACCCTGTAGCTGATCAAATAAATCATCAATTCTCGGAAGAGGATATTTGTTCTTTATCGTCACCTTATTCAACTTCCTGTAATCAATGCACATTCATAGGGATCCATCTTTCTTTTTCACAAATAGGACAGGCGCTCCCCACGGTGATGAACTGGGTCTAATAAACCCTTTCTCGAGCAAATCTTTCAACTGTGCCTTTAGCTCTTTCGATTCTGCAGGAGCCATTCGGTAAGGAGGGATAGAAATAGGCTTGGTTTCCGGTAACACATCAATAGCGAAATCAATTTGTCTCTCCGGAGGAAGGCCTGGAAGTTTTTCTGGGAATACATCCCGAAATTCGATCACTACCGGAACGGATTGGAAAGTTGGCGACCTTGCTTCGGTGTCATGAACTCGGACTAAGTGATAAATATAGCCCTTAGCTATCATATTTCTTGCCTTAAGGTAGGAAATAAACCTACCTCTTGGAGATGCTGTATTACCCTTTCATTCAAGCACGTGCTCTCCCGGAAATTGAAATCGAACTACTTTCATTCGACAATCAACATTAGCATAGTGTGAGGCCAACCAATCCATACCCATAATCACATCAAAATCTATCATTTCCAGCTCAACTAAATCAGCTTTTGTTTGGCGGTCACAGATCACAATTACACAATCTTTGTATACTTGTCTAGCTATCACGGGATCACCAACCGGAGTGGATACCTCAAAAGTTTTAATTGGCTCGGGTATCACCTGTTATATCCCGTATTTTTATACGACGGATTATTCGTAAGATAATTAACATAAATCCACGGACAAGATTATTTTTGGATATGAGACAAGGACTTTTAATCCCCGATTTTAATTAGTGCACAAATTGCTTATAAATTTTGGTTGGTATAGAAATATTAGTGGAGATTAGGGATTAATTAACCATGATTAGATTATTAAGTGGGGATTAAGGATTAATTAAGAGGGAAGTGGTTATTCGGACAAGTGTCCACACGTGTCCATAGTATGAGATAAACTTGCTGAAATATACATTTTATTAAAGTCATCAACTTTGTGCAATTTAGTA
>NW_026716160.1:0-17313 GCF_029784015.1 Lycium ferocissimum
ATGAGAAGAGAATAAATTTTCCCTTTAGAAGATAAAAAAAATGGGAATGAAAAACTAAAAGTGAAAGGGAGGAAATAAATGTGTGGGAGAATTAAATTTGATGTGCATACTTCTATACATGAGAAAAAAATTTAAAACTATTAAGTACTATGACATATTTTCACGTTAATAAACGAAGGGAAAGTATTTAATTTTTAAAAAATTTCTTAAAGAACGTGAAAAGTCAAGTATAGTAATGTGACCAAGTAATAAGGACAAGGAGTACTTCATTTATTAATTCTTAAATAACGTGAAAAGTCAAAATGAACAAGTAAAGGTGCACGGAAGAAATAAATATGGGGAGAAAATTTAAAAATAGAAGTACACACGTGTATATATGAGAAGAGAATAAATACCCCAAACATGACATATACCCACGTGGGATTTATTAAATTCTCAAAGTGTAAAAAGTCAAAAGTGAACAAATTAAAGTTGTAACACCCCGAAAACTTGAACTAGGTGTGAATGTGTAAAAACCCAGTATTAAGATGATATTATATCTATATGAATCCATTCTTGATGAATTCGGGGGGAAGATGGTCGTTTTGAAGTCAAACCAACTAGTGAAGTTCAAGGGCCTCTTAAATTCCCTAATTTTGGGGGTCTTTTTCCCCCGGACGATTTTCATGAAAATGTGTTGTGAATTTGGAAACACTTCCTTGTTGAAAGTTGTAGATTTTTAAAATATCTTTCCAACGGTAGGTCGCCCCCAAGAAAAGTTACGTAAAAAGGGGGTTATCCCCGTTTTCCGAATTTTTGTCTTCGCGGGAAATTTGGCCTGTGTTACGGGAGACGTTACGGACCGTAAACGTGTTACGGGCCGTAACATGGCACCGTAACGTCTAAAAAATCACCAGAACTCTCTGAAAATTTCCCCCAAATGACGGTCCAAAGAACGGTCCTTAACACGAAGGACGCCCCGCCCGGCCCGTTTTTCCCCGGGAAAAAATATAAATAAAAACACTTGTTTTGTTTATTCCTCCACTTTTTTAAACAACCCTAACCCCCGAAAATCCTTCCTCCAAGTCTTCAAATAAAAGATAAGGACATCCTTAACATTACTAATTCTTTCCCTAACATCAAACCCGATTCGTGAAAAAACCCTTGGGTTTGAAACCCATAATTATTCGCAAAGGATTCAAGCTAGGGTTTGGGTGTTCTTCTTAGAAAAGTGAATTTTTAAAAAATTTTTTAACAAATTAAGGTATGTCTCTTTTTAAAAACTTTTTTTGAATAAAAAAATCACTTTTTGAAACTATTGTTGGAAGTATAAATTTTATTCAAATTCTGTAATGAATGAAAGGAAAAGCAATCTTTTAGTTTTTGAACTCTAATTCATTTTAAAAAGGTGATTAAGTGTGGGGGGGACAAACCCACATTAAACCTAGATTGTAAAAAAACCCTATATATGTAAAAAGATATTATTAATGTTTTCCTCTATGGGAGATGCTTAGTAATGCTATTTAAAGGTTGGTAATGACATTCTCTCAGGGAATTTGAGACATGAAAATCTTTGTAAAGAAGTTGTAATTTTCCCAAAAAAATTGGGTTGGAATGACTTATTGTTTCGATATGGCATAATGAACTTTAATGTTATTGATGGTGTGACTACTTTGAGACAATTTGTGAATCGGCTTTATTTTATGAACTTTATTATTGTGTTTGGCCTAGCTACTGGGGAGGAAGGGTACCCCATTTAAGGATGAGTGTGGTAATTGCCTAGCCATTCGGGAGGAAGAGGGCCACTACCGGGTTCGCTCCCCGGGTTTGGGTTAATGCCTAGCTATTCGGGAGGAAGGATGTCCCGAGAGTTTCTTTTCCCGGTGGGGTTTTTTTGTGAAAAGGGGAAACCCTTTCCGGTCACCCCCGAGTGCTTGATTCGGGTTTTGTATTGGAGTGTGACATTCTTATTTTCTCATAGAATTTATTTGTTAATTATGATCAATTAAAAGGCATATTTGAAGTTGTACTTTGACAAGGGGCCCTTAAAATCGGTTTTAAAAATTCTTTTTGGGGGTAAAAATAACTGTTTTCTTACTTGGTTTCGTTTTTATTTTAAAGTGATTTCTTTATGTATTATTTTACTTTTTTTCGTATTATTCATTGTCCCAGGCACCCAAAGTATAAATCTGGGCATCCTTGTTGTTTTTGGTATTTTTGGTAACGGAAAAAAAGAAGGTTTTTGATACTCCCTTGCTTAGGGGGATTATTCCCCCAATTTGGTGAGCCCCACATTCTTTCGTGGGATCCCCCATTTTTATTTAAAACATTAGTTGTGGGTGGCCCCGATGATCGGACTATTATTCCTTTATCTTAAAGCTTTTTTAGTATACATTTGGGGGTTATTGAGTTATTGATGTCCCTTGGGCACGTTTTTTGTTTGAAAGTATAAAATAACTAAAAAATTTCCCCCGGATTTTTTTCTTATATCCCGGTTTGTTTCCTTTTATTTTATAAACTGTTGGAGGCGAATGTTGAACCGGGGGGGTTCAAGTGTTTTTAATTTATTTTGGTTCTTGGAGGTTGTTCTGACGCAAATCCCAAAACCCCGTCTAGGGGGGTTTCGGGGGGCCAAGTTTGGGTTGGGGAGCCTGGTTTTAAATACGTCCTAGGATTGTTGTCGGTGTCTAGGGGAAGTGTGTCTGGTAGTTTTCCTTGTGTCCCGGGTCCCCCCATGCCCGAAAAACCCCAAGAAATTTATGGTGTTTCTATTCTTCGATTCTAGATTGGGTGAGCAAAGCCCTTTTTTGGGATGGGCCTAATTGCCCCAATTGTCCGGAAATGACTCGACGCGATCCATAAATGGTAAACGAGGACGTCCCGCGAAATTTAAACCGAAATTTTGGGGGGCGCGAATCCCGGTAAGGAAATAATCCCGGAAATCAAGCATATTTTGACCTTTTTTACTCCCCTTTTTCCCCTTGGGGTGTCCAGTTTGGTATTTCCCCAATGACTATTTTGTTGTTGCTTTTGGTTGCGCTGGGAAAGGGTGTGGAGGGTGGGACCCACGGGGGCGACTTGAAGTCCCCGAGTTTTTTTGGGGTCCAGAGAGGAGCCCCCCAAACCCTTTAAAATGAGCCCCCAAAGGGAAGGGAAGGGCAATGGATCCCCGGGTTTCAAGCTAAAAGGCTTGCTTCTTATCGGTTAAAAGGATGTTGCCCCACTATGGTTTGAGATGTGGGAATCGAGGGGGTACGGCTTTAGCCCCGACAGGGGCCGAATTTAAAAGGGGGCATTAGGAAAGGTTTTTGCCCCAGGGAAAATTACTATGGCTACGAATTTTGAAAAGCTAGAGCGGGGTAACAAATCGGTTGTGAGTATGTTTGGGGTTTTTTGGTCTGTAAATATTCCTTTAAAATGTTTCCCGTGAAAAGCAAAATTTGGGCTCCGTTTTGTGGGCTTGGTACCACTATCAAGTCACGTTTTTTTTCCGGCTATTCCCCCTTACTTGCACTTTCTCTCTCGGTTGGGTTTGTGAACAACAAGAGAGTTGGAAAAATGAGGAGGGGGTAGATGGGGGATCGAACAAAAAACCCCGATCGGTAGGTGGTTTTAGTGGTAAAATTATAAGGGAGGTCGAGAAAAAAGGGTTTCCCGGCCCCGGTGGGAGCTATTCGAAGCTAGTGTACCTTGGGGTAGGAAAGGTCAGAAGAATAAAAACCCAAAAGCAAGGTTCCCCCCGGGCGGTGGTCGGTCCTTTTTGGGGAGGATCTTTCCCCTTCACCCTTTGTGGTACTAGGGGGCATTTTAAAGAGGGAATGGAAAAGTGGCTGCGAGAGGGCTATGTCTAATCAAAAGAATAATTCCCCCCGCACCTTTTTAAAAAATCCCCCTGCTTTTTAATGCCAACAATTATAATCGGTGCTTAACAATGGAAAGGGGAAAGGAAGTTTAATACCCCCCGGTGGAGGGACACCCACTTTTACGGGTAAAAGGCGGGAAAAACCGACTTTGGGTTACGGTATCCTTACCTATGTTCTTGATGCTTACTCATTGATTGACCCGGGTTCAAATTTATCCTATGTGACCTCTTTTTTTGCTCTTGATTTGGGAATAAAACCCCAAACCCTTTTAGTGAATTTTTTTGTTGATACCCCTTTTGATTTTCCCCGTTTTTGTTCTGGGTATATAGAAATTGTGTTTTTGTGATCAATGGAGGGAGCCCAAACCTTTGTTTTTATGAACTTGAGATGGTGGATTTTGATGTAATTTGGGGAGGGCCCCGGTTTATCCGCATGTTATGCTAATGTGGATTTCGCCATAAGTTAGCCCGTTTCCCCTTTTCCCCGGGACCCGGTTATTTTTGGGGGAAGGTAAAATTCCCAAGCCAAGGGGTAGATTTTTTTTTATCTTAAGGAAAAATAAAATGATTAGAAGAGGTGCTTTTTTACCATTTGGTTTTTTGTTAATGATAAAAAAAGTGTGGAAATTAAATTTTGCAATTATCCCCATAGTTAGTGATTATCCCAAAGTTTTTCCCCGAAGATCTCCCGGTATTCCCCCCAAAAGGGTTTTTGTTTTTGGGATTGATGTTACCCCGACCCCCAAACCTATTTTTTTATTCCACCTTCCCGTATGGGTCTAGGGGAATAAGGGAGTTAAAGGATCGTTGAAAGGAAACTTGTTGGATAAAGGTTTCACCCAACCGGGGTTCCCCACCGGGCCCCTCCTTTTGTTTGTTAGAAAAAAGAGGGGTTCCCCTTACAGGTGTGTTAATTACCGTTAAACCTTAATAAAGTGACCTTTTAAGAATAAATATCCTTTGCCTAGGATAGTGATCTTTTGACCAACTTCGGGGTGCTAAGTTTTTTTCAAAATTGACTAAAGGTCCGGGTATCACCAATTGAAGATAAAGGAAAAGGGTATCCCGAAAACCCCTTTTCCCTTTTAGGGGGCCCTTTTAGTTTCTAGTCTGTCTTTTGGGTTGAAAATAATGCGCCCGTTTCATTCATGGATTTGATGGTTTTGTGTTTAAGCCTTATCTAGGCCGCTTCATTATTGTGTTCATTGATGATATTTTGGGGTATTCTAAAAATCCCTAGGGTCATGAAAATCACTCGAGGATAACTTTGACAAAACCCCTTTTTGGGGAAAGAAGCAAAAAATTTTCTAAGTGTGAATTCGGGTTGAGTCCCGGGCCTTTTTGGGTCTGTGGTTTTTACCGACCAAATTTAAAATAGACCCTTAGAAAATTTCCCTTTAAGGATTGGGCCCAGACCCCTGCAACGGAAATTCATAGTTTCGGGTTTGGCAAATTTCTACGGAAAAAATTCTGGGAAAGGGTTTTTTATCCTTTTTTGCCCGGGGTTTACTACGTTGACACGGAAAAAGGGTAAGTTTCATGGTCCGAAGCTTGTGAAAAGAGTTTCCAAAAGCTTAAGGGGAAAATTGACTTCGACTCCTATTTTGACTTTACCTTTGGGGGCCGGGGATACGGGGGTATTGTATTTCTAGAATTTGGGTTTTGGGTTTTTGTGTTAATGCAAAAAAGGCAAGGTGATTTCTTATCTTCGCGGCGTTTAAAAAGCATGAGAAGAATTACCCGACACATGACTTGGAGTTGGGCTTGGGAGTTTTTTCTTTGAAAAAATTTTGGGGTCATTATTTATAAAGGGAGCATTGCGATATTTTTTTTGATCACAAAAAGTTCCTAATATATCTTCAAAAAACGGAAATTGAATCTCGGAAATGAGGTGGTTGGGTTGTTGAAAGATTAAGACGGGAAAATTTTGTATCATCCCAAGGCTAATGTGGGTTTTGATGCTTTGAGTAGGAAATCTAGGGCACGTTGGCTTATTTGCGTGCCCTGAAATCCTTGGGGAAGGAAAAATTGAAGGGGCACCCGGGCTTGGGGTCGGGCTTGATGAAATGAAGATGGAGAGTTAGGGGAATCACGCCATCACGGTTTGACATTGTGGAAAAAAATTAAATCCAAGCAATATGAGATGAACTTTTTGGGAAAAAAGGGGGGGGAGTGGAAAGGGTAGTACCCCATTTTCCCGGGGCCCAGCGATGGGGTTTTGGGTTGCAAGGGCGATTGTGTGTTCCCGATGTTGATGGCCTTCGACAAAAACTAATGATGGAAGCTCTAGTTCCAAATATTCGGTTCATCCGGATCCCCGTGTATAAAGGTTTGGAAAAAAAATATTGGGGGAAAAAATAAAAAGGGTTTATATTTCTAACTTTGTTGGGAAGGTTTTTAAAAAATAAGGGTCAAGGGGGCCCAACATCAAAAGGGCCCCCGGGTTGGCTCCAAAAAAATTGAGATTCCTCGGAAGTGGGAAGAAAATTGGACTTTGTTCCGGGGTTTTCCCGCACGGGGGCCCAAATATGATTCAATTTGGGGGATCGTGGATAGACTGGAAGTCTTTTCCCATTTTCTTCCTGTCAAAACGTCTATGCCGCGGCGGAAGTTTGCCAAAAAGTTGAAAGGGATTGTTAGGTTGCTGGTGTTCCCACAAATTATCATATCCCACGGTACGCAAATTTCCCCGCTCATTTCCGGAAAGTTTCAAGAAGGTTTAAAGGGGCCAAAGGGAAAATTTAAAGGATGCTTTTATCCTTAAACCCACGGGCAAACAGCGAGAACTATTTAAACTTTGGAGGATATGTTGCGTGCTTGTGCAAAAATTTTTGGGGGAAGTTGGGATGAACACCTACCTTTGGTGGAATTCGCTTTTCAATAATAGCTATCAAGGGTTAAAACCCATAGCTCCTTATGAAAATTTTTGGGAGGCGTTGTCGGCCTCCAAAATTTGGGTTGGGGGGAACCAACGGGAAAATAGAGTTGTTGGGTTTTGATTCAATTCATGAGGCGATCGAAAAGGTAAATCTTATTGTGCCATAAAAAACCGCTCGGAAATAGACAAAAATCTTATACGGGAAGAGGATAGGGGGGGGAATTTTTTTGGTGATAAGATTTTTTTAAAGTGTCACCTATGAAGGGGGTAATGCGTTTTGGGGTTAAACGGCAAGGGTTTTGTCCCCCTACATTTTGGGCCTTTGCAAAATTACTAAAGAGTTAAAAGGGAGCTTATTAGTTGAGATTACCCAGGGGGAGTCCATGGTTCATCCTGTTTCACATTTTTTATGTTGAAGTTGTATAAACCCGAACCCTTCTCTTGTTGAACTATGAAGAGGTTGAGATTGATGAATCCTTGTCTTATGAAGAAGAACCGGGTTTGGAAATTTTTGGGTCGGGGTTAGAAGGTTGAGAACAAAGGATGTTGCGTTTGGTTAAAAAGGATGACAAATCATAATCCGGGAAGCTACTTGGGAAGCGGGGAAAGGGCATAAAGAAGAGATATCCTCCTTGTTCCCTATTTGGAATGAGTTAAGTTTTGAGCTATTCGTTGCAAGGTGATTTGTGGTTAAAAAAATTTGTGTTGGTTAATTACCCCGAATATATCCTCTTCGGGGCAATGATCTTAAGAGGGGGTAATGTAACACCCCGGGAAACTTGAACTAGGTGTGAATATGTAAAAATCTAGTATTAAGATGATATTATATCTATATGAATCCCCGATAATTCGGGTGGAAGATGGTCGTTTTGAAGTCAAACAAATAGTGAAGTTCTTAAGGCCTCTTAAATTCCCCCTAAGTTTTGGAGGGCCATTTTCCAAGGGTTTTCATAAAAATGTGTTGTGAAATTTTGGGAAAAACTTCCTTGATGAAATTGTAATCTTTGAAATATCTTTCCAACGGTAGGTTTCCCGGGCCCCAAAAAAAGTTACGGACAAAAAGTTTGCCCTTTTTTGAAGCCTTTTTCTTCGGGTGGAAATTTGGCCCGTGTTACCTGAGACGTTACGGAAGGGAACCGGGTTTGGGGGGTCTGGCCCTAACGTCTCAAAAAACACCCCGAACTCTCGAAAATTTCCACTAAAGGACGGTCCCAAAAAAGGTCCGTAAAAAGAAGGACGCTCCGTCCTTTGGCCCCTTTTAAAAAAATATAAATAAGACAAATTGTTTTGTTTATTCCCCCCCCACTTTCTAAACAACCCTAAGGACGAAAATCCTTCCCCAAGTCTTGAAATCAAAGGTAAGGACATCCTTTAAAATTCTAATTCCCTTCTAACATCAAACCCCGTTTTTGACCAAAACCTAGGGTTTGCAACATAATTCTTCCAAAGTGATTGGTAGGGTTTGGGGGTTCTTCTTAGAAAAATAATTGTTAAAACTTTTTTTAAAAAAATTAAGGTATGTCTCTCTTTTAAAAAATTTTTTGAATGAAAATCACTTTTTTGAAACTATTGTTGGAAGTATAAATTTTATTCAAGATTCCAAAAGAATGAAAGGGGAAAAACAATCTTTTCATGTTTCTTGAACTCTAATTCATGTCTAAATGGTGATTAAAAGGTGGGGGGACAAACCCACATTAAACCTAGATTGTAACAAACCCCATATAGTATAAATATTATGAAATGTTTTCCTCATGGGAGATGCTTAGTAATGCTAGTTAAGAGTTGGTAATGACATTCCTTGGTGAATTGAGACATGGGAAAACTTTGTAAAGAAGTTGTAAGTTTCCAAAACATTGATTGGAATGACTTATTGTTTCGATAGGCATAATTTAACTTTAATGTTATTGAGGGTGACTACTTTTAGACAATTTGTGGAAAAGGCCTATGCTATGAACTTTATTGTTGTGTTTGGCCTAGCTACCGGGGGGAAGGGTAGCCACTATAGATGCTAGTGTGGTAATTGCCTAGCCATTCCGGGGGGGAAAAAGGGGGCCCCTTTTCCGGGTTCGCTACCCGGGGTCGGTTTCCTAGCTATTCGGGACGAAGGATAGCCACCGAGGTTTTTATATTGGTGTGGTCGGTGACAAGGGAACCTCATGGTCCCCCCGGTGCTTGATTCTTTTGGGCCCCCTTTTGGGATTTTGATATTCTTATTTTCTCATAGAATTGTGTTTTTTAATTATGATCAATTAAAAGGCATATTTGAAGTTTTACTTTGACAAGAGGCCTTAAAAAAGGGGTTTTAACAATTCTTATTGAGGTACCAAACTAAATAACTCCTCTTACAAATTTGGTTTTTATATTTATTTTTTAAGGGCCCTTTCTTTATGTATTATTTTACTTTATTTTCGTATTATTCATTGTTCCCGGGGGCACCCGGGGAAATATGAAGTACTCAGCATTTCCATTGTTGTTTTTGATGGTATGCTAGGTAACGGAGAAAAACGGGGTTTTTGATACTCTGTTTTTAAAAGGGCTTTTGTTGGGTAATTTGGTAAAACCCAAATTTATTCGGGGACACCCTCCCTTTTCTTATTTATTCATTGGGTTTCCGGGTGCGTCCCCATAGTCAACTATTATTCCTTTATCTTAAAAAGCTCCCTAGTATACATTTGTGGGTAGTTATTGAGGGTTTTTGATCAACTCTTGGGCACGTTGTTTGTTTGACAAGTATAGATAACTAAAGACTTCCCGGGGAAATTTTAAATTTTTTATATGCATGATTTTTTTTTTCCTTTATTTTATAAAATTTTTTGGAGGCGAATGTTGAACCGGCGGGTTCAAGTGTTATTATTTAAACGTTAGGGTTTTTCCAATGTTGTTCATGAGTCGGGGTGCCTTTGCGTCTAGGGGGGTTTTGGGGGGTGACAAAAGTGCATGGAGGAAATAAATTTGTGTAGGGGAATTAAAAATTAACGCATATGTCTATACATGGGAAAAGAATAAATATTACTAGAACACGGGAGTCAAAAGTGAACAAGTAAAAGTGCAAAGAAATAAATGTGTCAGAATTAAATTTAAAGTGCATATCTATACATGAGAAGGGAAAAAATATTAAGTACTATGACACATGTCTACATGGGATATAAAAATAGTTGGATAAAGTGTACAAATTATATACTCATGGTACAAAAAATTTTAAAGTAGGTACAATTCGTGAAAATTTGTTGGTAAAACGGGGGCCGTTTGTCCCCCCCCCCCCCCCCCCCCAAAACCGCTTATTAAATATTAATCCTGACATATGTTTATTAAAGGACGAAGGGGGTACTTCTTTTATTAATTTTAAAGAACATGAAAAGTCATGTATAGTAATGTGGCCAAGTAATATGGGACGAAAGGGGGACTTCTTTATTAATTCTTAAATAACGTGAAAAGTCAAAATGAACAAGTAAAAGTGCACGGATGAAATAAAATGTGGGAGAATTAAAATAGAAGTGCACACGTGTATATATGAGAAGAGAATAAATATTCGGGCTATGACATATATTCACGTGGGATTTATTAATTCTCAAAGAATGTGAAAAGAAAAAAAATGAACAAATTAAAGTGCATGGAGGAAATAAATTTGTGTAGGAAAATTAAAATTAAGGTATGTCTATACATGAGAAGAGAATAAATATTCCTAAGAACAGAAAAGTCAAAAGTGAACAAAGTAAAAGGGAGGGAAGAAATAAATATAGGGAGCAAAATTTTAAAAGTGCATACGTCTATACATGAGAAGGAATAAATATTAAGTACTATGATACATGCCTACATGGGATATAAAAATATTTGGGAAAAGTGTACAAATTATATACCATTACAAAATTTAATGTGGGTACAATTGTAAGGTTGGTACAAGCTTGGGGAGCCGTGTTTGTCCCCCCCCCCCCCCCCCCAAACGCTTATTATATATAGAAATATGCGGTTGTCCAAAAAGCATACGTTGAGATGGCCCAGTTGGTCTAAAGGGGCAGAAAAGGGTTGGGTCGAAAGGGCTGGGGTTAAATCCCCCTCTCACACGATTTTTTTTTTTGTTCTTTTTTTTTGAAAATAAAATAAAATTAAGGGTTTTTTTTTAGTTTTCTTTTTGAATATTTTTTACCATCCCTTTTTTATTCATATTTTCTGTTTGAATAATTTACCAACCAATTTTATGACGACATTTTCATTGCCACCGTCTCTTGTTTTTACTTACCAAATAGGGAAACCTTTGCTATTACCTCTAACTTGAATAAGTAATTTTGTCCGATAATGTATTTGTATTAAAAAACTTATTAAATGTTGAATCTTTAGTACAACCGTTCTTTGACCCGGGGGAATTTTTGGAAGAACTGGGCAAAACGGACTTAAGTGACTTACTCGGTTGTTTAATATCTTTTTAGGACGTCGAAGATGCCCAAGAATAGAGGGGAGTCCCATGATTCTTGAAAGAACAAAGGGATACCCAAAAATTGCAACACTACGGGCATAAAGGGGAGCCATACGATGAAAGTATGTGAGAGTTTGGTGAAAGTACAGAGGAGGTTTATCTATTTCCGAGAATCGGAGATCATGGGGGGGGAAACACCAAAACCCTTCACTTTTTAGGAGGTTGGGTAGCGATAGGAGGAAGGGGGACTTGCTATAGTGTTTGTTGACCTAGAAAGCTTACGACAAGCCCCGGGGACGTTCTGGAGATTCGGAAGCAGAGGTGTTCTTCTACTTTGAGTGATTGAGGGCATGTATGTTAGAGCGGGACCGGAAACCTTTCCCGGGCGTGATGGGTTTGCACCGGGGAATCCGCCTTTTACCCCGTTTCTTTTACCTTGGCAATGAATCCCCGACGCGGTCCATTCGGGGGGTCTATGGTATTTTTTCAGATGGCATAGTCGATTGACGAGACGCGGCGGAAGGGGAAGGGAACGAGTCAAAAGGTTTTTAATTTGAGCGGGACTAAGAGAATACTTGCGTGCAAGTTCAATAACATAATTCAGGGGTGGACGGGGAGGGAGGCTCTCTTAAGTCTCCCAAAAGGGGTAAATTTCAATACGGGGGGGCTATCCCAAAATTTCGTACATAGGGGCGGCTATCCAAAGGGAAGGGGGGTTTTCGAGGATGTCTGGAGGGCCCCCGCGTTTTGTGATAAAAAGGGGGCGTCAAGATTTAAAGATAGTTCCCAAAAATTTGGTTAGACCAAATGTTATGGACGGGGGCGGGTTTTTTTTAAAAAATGAAAGATGAAAGAGGAAAATGGGAGTTGGATAGTTTGGGGATACGGATATATAAGAAGGAAGAAGTGATTCGGGAGAAGGAGGAGGGTCCCTCGGTGGATAAGATGGGAAGGGAGGTTTGGGGTGGTTTGGACCGTGCGGGGGAGAGCGCGGGGAAACCGGTAAGGGTGTCCGTGGGGGCGGAGAGGGGGGGTAGGCCTAAGAAGTCGAGGGGGGATTAAAAGGGGGGATATGGCAAATTCGCTTACCCGGGGCAATCCTTGATGAAGGGTGTGGAGATTAAGTATCGGGGGGGTTTAGTAGATTGCGGGACGAGTTCGTCCCAGGGGTATTAGTATCTTTTTAGCTTATTCTTAATTCCTAGTAATACCTTATTGTTTTTTTTACTTTGTCATCTTATTATCTTTTGTTATTATTGTTTATTATTTTTTTGTAACGAAACATTTTTTTTCTCCTGAGCGGGGTCTATCCCACAACCTCTCTACCCCCCCAAAGGGAAGGATAAAGGGTTTTTCCCCCTTTTCTCTCCCGGGAAAACCCCCTCCCCCACCCCCCCCACCCCGGGGGGGATTATTTGTGTATATTGTTGTTGTTATAACTTGAGATCTCATAAAAACTCATAAACTTAAAGGCTCGCATCGAGTCTTGACAATCTATACAAGATTTATTCTTATGAATCATCATGTTTAATGAAATTTAAATTTTCTTTAAAAGGAAGATACATGGGTTTTTACAATGTCTTTTTTTTCTCCTGGGTGTATAATTTGCAAGTCAATTCGTCAAGAAATTTAGCAAGCACAAAAAGTATTCGACTTTTTCACCATGCCCCCCCTCAATTTTGATTAGCATCTGATCAGTATATAAAATAATAATACAAACGTTTAATATGCTTTGGGACTGTTCAGGATCAGATCATCAATATCTTACCTATAAAGCAAAAAAATTTACATAGTTAATATATTTTGAGATGTGCGTGGGTAAATGAACGTCATGTTCAATGGCTGATTCACATATAATCAATACGAATATTGTTTCATTAATGATGGTATAATAAACGCTTTACCATTCATGCTCAAAACGCGTGGTGGAATGATTGAAATTTATCACTCATAAATAGCAAAACTTTCGTTGGTTGATAATGCGAAATCTCTTAGCAGAAGCTCTTTCCCTTTATAAGTTATATGTATTACTAGTGTCATTTGGCCGGTTTTTTTTTATTAGTAACTCATTTTATTTTATTTTTTTGTTTTTTTTTTCCTACTCTTGCTTTTTGTGTTATTTTTCTAGCATCATATCGGTTTAGGGGCAGTTCAAAAATTTTTTCAATGTTTCTAAATATTAAATCATATGGTTTTTGTAAGTTAAGAAACAACATTTTTTTGGGTATATCTAGGCTTTTTTTTTATTTCAAACAAATTAATGCTTGCATCAAAGTTTTTTCTCCTTTTTTACCTAAATTTTTTGAGATTAAGTCTTTAATGTTTTGAGTTTTAGATTTTAATTTAAATTTTTTTTCTCAATTAAACATATTGGCTAGCCCATTTTTTGGAAAAAAAAAAATTCGATATTCAAGCACTATAAAAAATGTTTGATGCTACAAATTGTTGTATGATACGTTAATGAAAGTTAACTTGTAAATAAAAATAGCATATAAAATTAAATAATTAAAAGTTTGTCAAGGAAATACATTAGATGTTTTTCAAATTAAACCTAAAAAAAGGAGTAAAGTTAAGAAAATTTTTGCTTTTTTTCTTTAATCTTTCCTTTTCAAAAAAAAAAAGAGCATGTTAAGACATGTGCTTTTAAGAAATCAAAATTGTAATTTCTTAAACATGTATGTAGTTTTAGATTTTCATGTATATCTAACAATTTTCCTTAAATATATTAAATGTTGATTATCTCATCTTTTTTAAAGCATTTGGATCCAAAAATGTGAAAATGATCACTTTTTTTTAATTATTAAGTATATTATTATTATTATTATTATTATTTTATTATTATTATTATTATTTCGGAGTAACAATATTTCTTAATTACTTTTTTTTTTTTAAAATTTTTATTATATAGAAAAATTAATTTCTAATTAATAATTAAGCATCTACTAAGTTAGAAAAGGAATATCATGATAACTTTTATACTTGGCTATAGTAAATTTTAAGGGAAAAAAAAATTTAAACAAGTTTAATAATCTTTTCCATAAAAGACGGGTAATAAAATTTTGAATAAATTTTAAATTTTTGAATTAAAAAATCTTTTTGGGGTCATACCTTTTAATCATTCTTTCTAGCATTGTCCCATATAGTTATTAAATTTATCGAGATGGGTGAAAATAGTAATTAAACTTAAATTTGGATAAAAAGGGTGAAAAAATAGGGGGAAAATTTTACTTATACACAATTTATGGGGCAAAAAACATATTAAGTCCATATTTTAAATTATAAACCTACGCCCAACATTTTATGGCCCAACTTGAATATTCAACTTTATACAAATCATTTATACCCCGGGTAGACAATGTATCAACCTTGTATAAAAGTGTATAAGGGTGTTCATACAACACCCGGATATACATGATTATACAAATTTATACAAGAGGTGTATAACAATTTCAACTAGTATAAAAATTATACAAACTCATAGAAGAGGTGTTTATACATAAAACGGGTTTTTATACTAATGTAAAAGAGGTGTTTATCCAACTTATACACCCTATAAAATTATTAAAATGTTTATACACATTTTAAACGTTTTTTTAGAATCCTAAGAAATTTCATGGATATTTATTAATAATAAACAAAAGCAAAAAAATAAAATTCAAACATAGAAATCCAACGGGGGCACCAAACAAGAAAAAGTGGCTAAAGCATGTAAATTTTTTTTTGGGTACAACGGGTAATTAATTTACCTAAAGTGATATGGGGATATTTTCCCATAAAAAAAATTTATGTGAGGACTACAAACTTTGAGATCCCCTCCTATATATATAGTAATTTGAAAAAAGAAAAACTAATATGTTCTTTTTTAAAAACTATTTATATTGCCTAAGTATAAAAGGAAAATACCAATGGGAGGAGAGCAAGGGGCCAAAAAAGATACAAAAACTTGCGGGGCCCACGTCTAATGGAATGAAGAAGAAGAAGAAGTGAGTGTTCGTTGAATAGTTGGGCAAAAAATGGAATGGCAGGGCCACGGGTATATCATCAACGAATGGGGAACCCTTGTAGGCAAGGGAGGGACGTGAAGTTGAGTTTGGGCCCTTATTATATAGTAATTAAAGTATTGGTTTTTTTAAGGGCGTGAGGCCATTTGGAAAAATTATGTGGGCTTGATTTAAATTAAACAACAATATTACATACGTCAAAGTATCTTTGAGTTGTTTTAGGACAACTTTTTCGGGGAGTTTTAGGGAGAGGGGATGGAGATGATGAGAAATTACGGAGGCCCGACTTATTTTTAGATCTATTGATTTGCTTTTTTCGTAGCTTAAAAGACGCATAAAAAAAAAAGTCGGGGGACGGTGTTCATAAATATGGGTTGATATGTTTTTGGGACATTTGTTTTTAAAATTGAAATGGGGATGGCATGGCTTAATTCAAAAAATTGGGTGATTACACAATTAATGGTTTCCCGAAGGGGTCTAGATTAAACAAATAAAAAATTCAATTTGAATGCTTATAGCATAAAAATAATATTTACTCATGGAATTTATTTGGCTCCAACATATAAATACATGCCTTCCTAGTTCCTACTTGTCAAATTTTATCATTCGATCTTTCTTGGCCTAAATGACCTCTTTTCCTACTAGGAGATCATTTTCTTTTATATGGACCACATGAAACATATGATCTCAAGTCAACATCCATCTTTCCCCTTTTTTTGGCCTTTAAATACATGATATTTATACCTTTTATCTGTTTTGGTTCATTGGCTCTTAAATATGAATCATTTTGATGTGCATACTCAATTATCAGTCGATACTCAAATAACTATCATTTTAGATTTGAAAAAAGACAGAAAAAGGGGAGAAGATTTCTTATTGAATTATTGAAAATGTAAAAGACGAGGTTCTTAGATGCTTTTTAGATTACGGATAATACTTTTTTTGTCTTAAAATTTATAGTAATATAAAACAAAATTTTTGGATTCCTTTTACACCTTTTCCCCAAATTTATTTTTTTCTCAAGTTTTTGTTTTTTTTTTTTATTTTATTTTTCTCCTTCAATCTATTTAACACAATTGAGTAATAAAAGAAAAGAAAAAAAAAAAAAAAAAAACGTCAGCCCAACAAATAAAGGGCGGTATCCTTTTTCTTATGTTATCAGCGCACGTTCTGTAGCACCTAAACCATTTGCAGTTTTTTTCTCTTTTATTTATTTGTTTTTTTTCACCCTTTAGGCTTTTTGGATTGGCATGTTTTTTATTTTGTTTTTTTTTTTTAAATTTTTTTAAAAAGAATTTTGTCTTAAAATGGCAAAATATAATTGGGTTTTAGCTTACATCTAAAAAACATAAGTGAAAACAAAAAAGTGAAAACCAAAATTTTGCTTTTTTTAAGCCCAAAACGGGTCTTAGTGGCTTTATTATAACTTAGAAATTTTAAATTTTACTTTAAAAATTTTTTCAACTCCCCATGCTTTCAAGTTTTCATATTCCAACCTTAAAATATTTAATTTAAATTTAAGATACTTTTGGTATTCCTCCATTTTTTTCTATATAAATTCATATTTTTTTTTTCATGAGACTTACAAAAAAACTATCCTCCACTTTCACTGCAATATTATATTCATGCTTTTGTTTGAGAAGAAGAAGAAGAAGAAGAAGAAGAAGACGACTCTTGAATAGTGATAGGTTTGTGGGGTTGGGTATCGACACGGAAAATTACGCATTGGTTGTATTTTTTTCCTTTTTTTTGATGATTAAGGTCGTAATGATGTCGTATTGTATTATTTCTTTTTTTTTTTTTTCTATGTACCTCTATGATGCCTCTTAAATTTGATTTTTATAAGAATTTCGATTGTTGTAAGTCTGTAATTTCTTTTGATTCAAATTTAATTATGTTGGAAATCGCTAACACTAACCAAGTTTCAAAAGCTATAATTATTTTTAAAAGTTTTTTTTTTTTTTTTTTTTGTTTTTGTTTTTAATGATTGAAATATATCCTTCATTTGGTGTTTGTTATGTTTAAGTTTTTATAACACCAAAAAATTGATCCGGGGGGAAAATTTAAAAAAATATAAAGCAACATGAAGGGGGGCAAAATAACAATTTTAACTTTTTTATATACATGAAAGAACTATTTATGTTTTATTTAATGAAAACATGAAAGGGGGGCAGAATAAGAT
>NW_026716161.1:0-59728 GCF_029784015.1 Lycium ferocissimum
AGAGTTAAAAAAGGGGGATATGTGAAAAGTAAAGAAAAAGGGGATAAAAAAGGGTAGGAAAGTGATATATTTTTTTTAAACCCCCGGAAAAGTGGGAAGGGATTTGAATGCTTAAATAAGGGGAAGCCAAAGAGATGAATAGCTCCGGAGTTATGCATTGGGGGAAGGTTGACCGATCCTTTGTTTTTTCCAAGATTGGGAAAAGGAAAAAGAATTAAAGATAAAACATATACATATATTTTCCAGGCCCGCATTAAGACTTGCAAAAATTTAGAGATAAAAAAGAGAAAATGGGTTTTATGAGATTTAAAATTTCCCAAATTTTTTGAGGGGAAAGGGTCCATTGCTATTGATACAAAAAGAGAATACCCCCCAAGGGAGGGGGAAAAGGTGGGAAATAAGTTTCTTGGGAACAAATAAAAGAATCAAAAAGTTAAAAAAGGGAATGACGAACAACGAGTATTAGATACATGGAAAGTAGGGACTAAAAGAAAAAGGGATATATTGTGAATAGATGAAGAGAGGTTTGAGTAATAGAAAAACAACAAAACATTCCCAAAGGTTATCTTTTTTATAAGAGAAAAAAGGAAAGGGAAATACCCCCCTTAAAATCCTTTTTTGATGATGGGAAAGATTTTAATGGACTTTTTTAGGAAATTTTGGGATTTTTTTAAAATTTTCCCAGACACGAGATGATACAATTACTTATCGAGTACCTTACTCTATAGATGATAACACTACACCTATTCTAAGTTCATTCGATTTTTCCCCGGGGGATTTCCCAAGGGGGTTTCCCCGGGGGTTTTGGAAAATCCTTAAACCCCGAAAAAAGGGGAGAAATTGCCCTCAAAATTATAAAGGCCTTTGGGGGAAAATTTAAAGGAGGACTAAACCCTCAAATTTTAAGTCAAAGGGGAAAATGTGAAGGGGTTTTGTCCCTAAAGTTTTTATATTTCTAATGGGGTCCCTTATGGAAAAGAAAAAACAAAGTAAAACACGAAAAAAGGACGAGGTATTTTTTTTATGTTTAATGAAACAACTTAATTATTCGTAAGGGGGGAGTATAAAAAGGAAATCATTGTTTCCCAAATAAGTTGTTTTTCGATATCTTAAAGGAAAAAAATTAAAAGGGAATGAATTGAGGCTCAAGGAGTGAGAGCTAAAATAACATGGTTAGGGAAACCGCAAAAATAGAATAATTACCAAAAATTTTGGGCAAGAAATTTTTTGCGTGAAGTAATGCTCAAATGCTTAAAGGGGCAAAAAACCCCCAAGATTTGGGAAGAAACTTCTATAAAAAGGAGAATGATAGTAACCAAGGAAGCTTAATTTTGTTTTAAGACTAAAAAAAAATTAAAATGTTTTTTAAAGGGGCCCATTTGGTAATGACTGTCTTGTAATGGAGGAATAGGGTCCAGCCCCCAAAAAGGGGATCTTTTGGGAAAATCTTAATACCAATTGGGGGCCCCAAAAAAAGACCAAGATGAGTTGGGTTATTTTGGGCCCCAAAAAATGCCCAAAAAAGGGAAAAAGTTCGGGCCCCCTACTTGTGTTTCTAGAAGATCATTTAATGTTTTTGTTGACTACTTTAATGTTTTTTATTGAACAAAGTGTTTGGTCTTCTATGCCATTGGAACAAATGTTTGGTGGTCTTCTATGCAAAATTTGGGAAAAAATGTTGGTGGTCTTCATGCACTTTTTGGGAAAAAAGAATTTGGGGGCCCTTTCGGCCCTTGGGAAAATTTCACCTTTTAAATTTAAATTTTGTTTGACCAACTTTAAGTCTAGAATGTCTTTTTTTTTCTTTAGGGGGAGCCACCATTTTTTTATAAAGGGTGTTTTTTTTCATTGTAACTAAGTTTGAATATTAATAATATTAGCCTTGGTTTGGAGACCTTCGAGGTTCTCTTTTGGGTTATGCCCCCTTTTTTTTCCCCCTTTTTTAACCGCAAATTGGGTTCTTTCGATCGGGGGTTTTTTAAAAAAAAAAGGAAAAAAAAAGGGGGGGTTTTTTTTTGGGGGAAAAAAAAAAAAGGGGGGAAAAAAAAAAAAATTTTTTTTTTTTTTTTGGGGGGAAAAATTAAAAAAGGGGGGCCCCCCCCCCGGGGGGAAAAAAAGGGGGGGGGTTTTTTAAATTTTGGGGGGGGGAAAAAATTTTTTGGGGGGTTTTTTGGGGTTTGGGGGAAAAAAACCCCGGGGTTGGGCCAATTTTTTTAAAAAAAAAAAAGGGTTTTTTTAAAAAAAAAAGGGAATTTTTTCCCCCAAAAAAAGGAGGTTTTTCCCCCCAAAAAGGGTTTTTGGGGTTTTTAAAAACCCAAAAAACCAAAAATTTTTTTTCCCAAAAAAAAGGGGGGGGTTTAAAAAAAAATTTTTTTTTTTTTTTGGGGAAATTTTTTTTTTATTGAAAAAGGGGGGTTTTTCCCTTTTTTTTTTTAAAAAGGGGAAAAAGTTTTTTGGGGGGGGGGTTTTTTTTAAAAAAAATTTTTTTTTTTTGAAAAATTTTTAAAGGGAAAAAAAAAAGGGTTTTTTTTTTAAAAATTTTTTTTTTAAAAAAAAAAAAAATTTTTTAAAAAAAAAGGGGGGGGGCCCTTTTTTTCCCTTTTTTTTTTCCCCCAATTTTTTCCCTTTTTTCCCCCCCCGGGGTTTTTTTTTGTTTTTTCCCAAAAAACCCTTTTTTTTTAAAAAAAACAAACCGGGGTTTTTTTTTAAAAAAAAAAAAAACCCCCCTTTTTTTAAATTTGGAATTTTTTGGGGGGGTTTTTTTGGGGGTGGCCCTTTTTTCCCCCTTTTTAATTTTAATTTTAAAAAAAAAAAAAAAAAGGCCGGGGCCCCAAAAAAAAAAGGGAAAAAACCCAAAAAAAAAAAATTTTTGGGGTTTTTTGGGGGTTTTTTTCCCCCCCCCAAAAAAAAAAAAAAGGGGGAAAAAAAAAAAATTTTTTTGGTTTTTTTTTAAAAAAAAAGGGTTTTTTTTTCTTTTTTGGGGGCCAAACCCCCAAAAAATTTTTTCCTTTTTTAAAATTTTTTTTTTTTGGAAATTTTTTTTTTTTTTTTTTTAAATTTTTTTTCCCCTTTAAAAGGCCTTTTTTTTTGGTTTTTTTTTTCCCCCGGGGAAAATTTTGGGGCCCCCAAATTTTTTTCCCGGCCTTTGGGCCCCTTTTTAAGGGTTTTTTTTTCCGGGGGAAAAAAAATTTTTTTTAAAAAACCCCCCCCTTTTTTTGCCTTTTTTTAAAAAAATTTTTTTAGGTAGGGGGAAAAAAAGGGGGGGGGTTTTTTTTTGGGGGGAAAAAAAAGGGGGGGGGGTTTTTTTTTCCCTTGGGGGGGGGGGTTTTTGGGGGGGGTTTTTTTTAAAATTTTTTTTTTAAAAAAAAATTTTTGGGGGAAAAAAAATTTTTTTTTGGTTTAAAAAAAAAAGGGAAAAAAAAAAGGTTTTTTTTTTTAAAAAAAAAAAAATTTTTAAAAAAAAAAAGGGGGGTTTGGGGGAAAAAATTAATTAAAAAAAAACCCCCCCCGGGGAAAACAAAAGGGGGGAAAAACCCCGTTCCCTTAAAAATTTTTAAAAAGGCCAAAAATTTTTTTTTCCCCCGGGGAAAAATTTTTTTTAAAGGGGGGTTTTTTTAAAAATTTTTGGGGGAAAGGGTTTTTTTTTTTTTAAAAAAAAAAAAATTAAAAAAAAAAAAAAAGGGGAAAAAATTGGGGAAATTTTGGGGGGGGGGGGGAAAAAAATTTTTTTTTTAAAAAAAAAAAAATTTTGGGGGTTTTTTTGGGGGGGGAAAAAAAAAAAAAAAAGGGAAAAAGGGGGGGGGGGAAAAAAGGGTTTTTTTAAAGGGGGGGAAAGGGGAAAAAAAAATTTTTTAAAAACCCTAAAATTTTAAAAAAAAAAATTTTAAAAAAAGGGTTTTCCCCCCGGGGTTTTTTAAAAATTTTAAAAAAAAAAACCCCCCCCGGGGGGGTTTTTTAAAAATTTTTAAAAAAAAAAAGGGGGGTTTTTTTCAATTTTTTTTTGAAAAAATTTAAAAAAATTTTTTTTTTTTGGGGGGGGGGTTTCCCCAATTGGGAAAAAGAAATTGGGAAAAAAAAAAATTTTTAAAAAACTTTTTTTTAAAAAAAAAAAATTTTTTTTTTTTCCTTTTTTTTTTTTAAAAAAATAATTTTAAAAAAAAAAAATTTTTGGAAAAGGGGGGGGGTTTTCCCCAATTTGGGGGGGGGGGAATTTTTTGGGGAAAAATTTTTTTTTTTTTGGGGGAAAAAAAAAAAGGGGGAAAAAAAAAAAAAAGCCGGGGAAAAATTTGGGGGGAAAAAATTTTTTTTTGGGTGCCAAGGGGGGAAAAAAAAAAGGGGGGGTTTTTCCCCAAAAATTTTTTTTTTTTTTCCAAAAAGGGAAAAACAAAAAATTTTTCCCCAAAAAACTTTTTTCCTTTTAAAGGTTTTTTGGGGGAATTTTTAAAAAGGAAAAAAAATGTTTTGGTTTTTTGGGTTTTTTAAAAAAACCCCCCTTTAAAGGTAAAAAGGTTTTTCCCAAAAAATTTAAAATTTTTTAAAAAAAAAGGGAAAAATTAAAAAAAAAAAAAATTTTTTTTTTTTTCCCCCCCCCCTTTTTTTAAAAAATTTTTTTTTTTTTTTTTTTTTGGGGGGGGGGGGGTTTTTTTTCCCGGGGGTTTTTTTTGGGGGGGTTAAAAAAGGGGGAAAAAAAGGGGGAAAAAAAAAACCCCGAAAAATTTTTTAAAAAAGGGGGGGGAAATTTTAAAAGGAAAAAATTTTTTTAAAAAAAAAAAAATTTTGGGGGGGAAAAAGGTTTTAAAAATTTTTGAAAGGTTTTAAACCCCAAAAAAATTTTTTAAAAAATTTTTAAAAAGAGGGAAAAAAAAAAAAAAATTAAGGCCCGGGGGAAAAAAAAAAAAAAAAAAACTTTTTTTCCCCCAAAAAATTTTTTTTAATTTTTTTTTTAAAAAATTTTGGGGTTTTGAAAAAAAGGGGGGGGGGGGAAAATTTTGGGGAAAAAGGGGATTTTTAAAAGGCCAAAAAAAATTTTTCCAAAAGGGGGTTTTTTTTTTTTTTTAAATTTTAAAAGGGTTTTTTTTAAAATTTAAACCCTTTTTTTTTTTTTCCCCTTTTTTTTTAATTTTAATTTAAAAAACCCTTTTTTTTTAAAACCTTTTTTTTTTAACCCTTGCCCAAAAAAAAAATTTTTTTAAAAAAAGGTTTTTTTTCCCCCCTTTTTTTTTTTGGGGGGGTTTTTTTTTTTAAAAAATTTTTTGGATTAAAAGGGGTTTTTTTTTTTTTAAAAAAAAAAAACCCAAAATTTTTTTCCTTTTTTTTGGGGGCTTGGGGGGTTAAAGGTTGGGGGGAAAAAGGGGGGGGGTTTTTTTTTTTAAAAAATTTTTTTAAAAAAGGGGGAAAGGGGTTTCCTTTTTAAGGAAAAAGGGGAAAAAAAAATTTTAAAATTGGGGGGGGGGAAAAAAAAAATTTTTTTTTCCCGGGAAAAAAAATTTTTTTTTTTTTTTTAAAAAAGAGTTTTGGGGGGGGGGGGGGGGTTTTTTAAAAGGGGAAAAAAAAGGGGAAATTTAAAAGGGGGGGGAAAAAATTTTTTTTTTTTAAAAAAAACCCCCCGGGGAAATTTTGGGGGAAAAAAAAAAAATTTTTTAAAAAAAAAAAGGGGGGGGGCCCTTTTTTGGGATTTTTTTTTAAAAAAATTTTTTTAAAAAATTTTTTTAAAAAATTTTTTCCCCCCCCCTTTTTTTTTAAAAACCCCAAAAATTGGGGGTTTTTAATTTTAAAAAAAACCCCCAAAAGGGGCCCCCCCAAAAAAAAAAAAAGGGGAAAGGGAATTTTAAGGGGGAAAAAAAAATTTTAAAGGAAAATAGGTTTAAAGGGGGCCCTTTTTTTTGGGGTTTTTTCCCTTTAAAAATTTTTTTAAAATTTTTTTTTAAAAAAAGGGGGGAAGGGGGGGCCCCCCCAAACCTTGGGGGGGCCGGGGATTTAAAAAAAACCCCGGAAAAAAAGGGGGGGGAAAATTTTTTTTTTAAAACCCCCTTAACCAAAAAGGGGCCCCCCTTTTTGGGGGGAGGGAAAAAAAAAATTTTTTCCCCTTTTTTTTTTTTTTAAAATTTTTTTTTTTGGTTTTTTTTTCCCCTTCCAAAACTTTTCCCCCCCTTTTTTTCTTTTTAAATTTCCCCCCGGGGCCTTTAACCCCCTTTTTTTTTTTTTTCAAAGGGGGTTTTTTTTTTTTTTTTAATTTTGGGGGGGGGGCCCCCCCCCCTTTGGGTTTAAAAATTTTTTTGGGGCCCTTTTTTTTTAAAAAGGGGGGTTTTTTTGGTTTTAAAAATTTTTTTCCCCCGTTCCCCCGGGTTTTAAAACCCAATTTTTAAAAAAAATTTTTTTTTTCCCGATGGTTACCTTAAAACGTTCAGTTTTCCCGTTTAAGCCAAGTTGTGGATTGAATTCTTACTAACTCTAATTTTTTGTGTTGAAGATGGCTTCTACGGGAAAAGATTGATAGTTCGAAATTCAAATAACCTAAGCTTGTTATGTTTGTGGAACAAGGTTCAAATGAAATGACGGTAAGTAGAAAAAAATAGTATATTTGGTACGTTTTGTAGACGGGCATTACGAATAGCCTTGTGAAGGACGACAAGAGGAGAACTTCTCCAACTATCATTGGATCGATTTGAAGCAAAATAGAGTTCCAGAATAGGACCAAGGTAAGGATTTCGATCATTGAAATTTCAAGATTTGGGTAATAAAATAAGAAAATGAAGCTTTCTGTTTAATTGAATGTTAAGAGTAATACAGGTAAGTATAAAATGTTTGTGTTGGCATCAACGGTGAAATACAGAATCTATTGCTAATAATTTTAGAGAGGAAGTAAGGGAATATGTATATAAGAGACAGATAATTTTAGAGAGGAAGTAATCTATTGTTAATTATTTTAGAGAGGAAGTAAGGGAATATGTATATTCGATTACTTTAGTAAAACTATCAGTACGTACACGTGTGGTTAGTTGCGTAATTATATGTGCTTCTATATTTGGCCTTGTGAGGCACGAGATGCATTTCTTTGTGTGCGAGGTTTGGGATTTGTAGTAATTATAAATAAGTTTTTCGAGAGATAAAAAGAAACTATTGAGTACGTACAAAACCTTCAAGTAAGATTGTGGATAAGGTTTAGATTTAATAACCAATTGTGGAATAGATTTAATAACCTTGGGTCTAAAGAGTGAGTAGTGGGATAGTGTGATAAGTAAATGAGAATAGGATATAAGGATACAAAGAGAAAGTGATATATTTCTTTAAACTAGAAAGTCGAGAAGGAGTTGAATGCTTATATAATGAGGAAGCCAAAAGAGACGAGTCGCTCTAAAGGGAATTATACATTGAAGAATAGTTGATCGATCCTTATGTAATTTTCATAAGATTGAGATATGAGACAGACTTGATATATATATATATATATATATATATATAGACACACACACACACATATGCATAATAGATACAAGTTGGCCAGTCAAAGCTTGACCCATGGTTGTAAGTGAAAACATATAGGTAACTAAAGACCAGCCCGACAGACCTTTAGCAGCGTTACGAGACAAGAGATGAAAAAAAGAGGCTTCATGGGATTTAAAATTTACTAAGGATGACTACGTGACAAGGGTCCATTGCTATTGTTACAAAAAGAGAATAATAACCAAGGAAAGGAAAAGGTAGAATAATATGATCGTTGAAAGCAAGATAAGAAGAATCAGTAAGTTAGAAACGAATGACAAAAAATGAGTATTGGATAGACGGAAAGTATTTGACTAGAAGAAAAAGGATATATTGTGAATAGATGAAGAGAGGTTCGAATAATAAAGTAACAACAAAATGTTCACCCATTATGACGACTTCGATAAGAGAAATATGGAAGAACTATGTCTTTATGGGTACTTTGATGATAAGTAAGGATTTTAATGGATATTTTAAGGTAATTGGGATTGTTATAGTATCGTAAGGATATGTGATAAGTGGTTATTTCAATCGAGACTCGAGACGATACGATTGCTTATCGAGTACCTTACTCAACAGATGTCAGCTAAGGATAACTCTACACCTATTCTAAGTTCATTCGATGGTTCCGCTGGACTTCTAAGAGATACCTAAGAGGACTGTGGTTCGTCACATTAATAGCACACCGGAATAGCAGAGAATTATACGTCTACGGTATTATGAGCTGATTGAGGAAAATTGAGGAATAACTCAACCCCAAATTTTAAGTCAAAGTTGGAAGGTGAATGTGGTTGTGCCTAAAGTTATCATACTGCTAATGGGGTCCCTTAGGGAAAATAAGAAGAAAAAGTAAAACGCGAAAATGGACGAGGTATTGTTTTAGTGTTTATTGGACCAACTTAAGTATTCGTAGGGGGCAGTATAAATGGAAATCATGTTTCAAGTAAGTTATGTTATGATGTCTTAAGAGGAATCCATTAAAAGGGAATGGGAATTAGAGGGTCGAATGTGAGTGTGAGAGCTAAGATAGCATGGTTGTTTAAACGGCTGCAAAAAAAGTTATAGAATAATTATGGGCCATTTCGGATAAGATGACTTATGTGTGAACTAATTTATATGTTGCAAGCCTCGGAATTTGAAATCATAGAAAGAAATATTATAATAAAAGGGATCTACTATGTGATTTGATAACCGTTAGAGCTCAAATAAAAGCGTAAGGATTAACCCCAACTTTATAAAATAATGTCAGCATGTTGAGACACGAGAATGGATTGACAAAAGGTACAGATCGAAGGACGAAAGCGAGGACGTGAAATCCCTAAGCGGCGGCACAATAGAACTCCATATGAGATGTAGTCAAGTGATAGGGGGGACAAAAGGGACATATTAGTATCAATGTAAGAATGGACAGTATGCAAGAGTTAATTATACAGTGAATGTTGATCCAATGTGGTAAGGAAGATGTACCTATAAGTACTTGCTAATTATGACGAGAGACTTGCGAGATTGATTTAGTAAATGATTGGAAGGATGATGACTACATCAGAAAGGATAAATGGTAAAGAGCACCTATAATAATCCAGCATGAAAAAAAAGTATCGACAAGTTGTAATATCAAGAAGAGAAAGGGAAGTAAATGGCTATTGATTCGTCTTTCACGTTATTGAAAGGATACCCAAAGGACGTCAAGAAATGGCCAACGAGGAACAGTTAAAATCTTTCAGACCAGGATAAGACCGGACAGATGACAAATTACGGATGATGCTTCATGAGGATGAACATGTAAATAAGCATGCCCTATGAAGAGCTTTGATGAATAGTGAATATGACTTGTGTAAATAACAAGGAAATAGACATCAAATGATCAGTCCAGAAAGATTGTAAGTCATGAAAGACATAAATATGACTTATGCACAGTCAATAGAAAATGAAAAATGTTCAAGTTAAGTAAAGGCGTAAACAGGGAAGGAAACCAAAGGTAGCAACGTCGAGTTATTAGAAGAAGGGACATAACTTTAGATTATGTTCGAACCAAGCTAATATTTGCGGTGAACATACAGTTCTTTTGATTGGTTCTTCACAAGTACCTACACTAGCATTCAATAATCCGTTTCAATACGTGTTTTATAAATTGCATGAAATTAAAGAAAATAATTTCAAGAGAAATGCATGCTGCCAGAATGCGATCTATGTTGATGATAGAATTAAAAGTAAGAGGAACTATACGGACTGAGAAAACTATATAGAGCAGCAAAGTATAAGACAATTGAGAATTCAATTAAGACTTGCCTACGAAAAGGACATCCCTCGAATGAAACATCCAGAGGAGGTTGCTAGTCAATTTGGTGGGCATAAAGGTGAGGTTACATTGCTGAAAGTATTAAGTTCAGCAAGAAAAGTTATAAAGAGAAACAAAGTACTAGGAAAATCTAGCATAGCATCGTAAGAACAAGGCAAAATGAAATAAGCTAACGAAAGGAAGTGACTAAGTTAGCAGTAAGGGCTCTAGTAGCGAAGAAGAGAAGGGTTACAGGAAGAATACGAGGAAGGACAGCAAAAGACTATTGGGAGTCACGATAAGAACAACTAAGACACTTTCGATAAAACATTTAGACCTCCTGGGTGTCAAGGGCTTAAGATGTACGGCACAACAAGTTGAAAGGCATTCAATAATGTTATGTGCGCGTGAAAAGACATTAATGATTAAAATGATGGTAACTCTACTTTAACATTCAAGGACGAATTTTCTTAAGGGGGAAGGATGTTACACCTCGTAAATTTTTGTGTTATTTGTGTCATAAGTAAACTAACGTAAGTTCGGAGATTCCATGGAACCCCTATAAGGTTAAGAAAGACTTCGAACAAATGTTAAGCATGTGCGATAAGGTTTCAGGCTTTAATGAACCAAATGTGTTATTACCCATACTTTTGTGGTTAAACTAAGAGTGCTTAATGTAATAAGGATGTCGTTTTAAGGTAATTGAATCATATAATATTCTTATATTATGTTTTGTATTCAAGCAAGTTACAAAATAATAGTCGGCGAAAAGTATCGCAAATTACGTTCATAAATTTTGCAGAAATTTGGGTCTAATGTCACTGAGCTTTTCTCCCAATATACTTGGAGTTACGGGATGTCCACCAATCAAATTGAAGTTCTATGAGTCTAGTTTCCAACGCATTAAACCGTTCATCCATATGACGTCAGAATAGAGAGATATTCGCATTTTCGCGAGACTGCACAGTCAGTCAGTTTGGGGCCCACTTAGGGAGTGGCCGACCTACTTCGTTTTAAAATCGATTTGGACGACAATTTTTTCTCATCTTTTGATCCAACTCCATCCATACACTCCTCCTAACCCTCTCTAAGAGTTCTCAACTGCTCAAGGGTGAATTCAAAGCCAAACAACTCAAAACACCTATAAAGTGTTGAAGACTACAAAAAGTTGCTCTGTGGTGTTGTAGTGTGATTAAGGGTGGTTGTGAGCTAAACCAGCTGTGGATTTTAATTCATAGATACTTATTGAGGTAAGCAAAGTATGTTCTTGGTTGTTCTTAAGGTTAATTCTATGTTGGTTGTGTTACTTGGGTGCAAAACCACAAGATAGAACTTGATATGGCATAAGGGTGTTGTTGTCTCTTTGTGGACTGTTTTAAGACTATATACATGACTTGTTGTGGCTGAAAAATATGGAAAATAACATGATTATGATATGGTTGCTGTTGTTATGCATTTCTATATGTTTATCAAGTGAATTGATGAATGAAACATATGAAACTTGAGATTGAAAGTGAAGATTGAAGTGTTAGGCGTGTCGACTATTTTGAAGGTTATTTTTATGATGCTTTGGACTGAAAATTATATGGAAAGCATAAGTATGATGTTGTGAAGGTTGTATACTGATTTATGGAACTAGAATTGGATTCAAATTATGTTTCGTTATTTATAAAACGAGCTTGCCGCTCAATATGGTTGTTAAGGTAATCAGAGAAGCTTATATTGAATTGTTGTTGTTGTTGTTGTTGGGCTGTTTGATGACCCTTAGTGGTCTTTGGGATGTAGTATAAACAGGGGAGGTGCTGCCCGATTTTTCGTAGGTTATAAGATTAGCAAAGTATGATAGTTGCGACACTGTTTGTTGACGACGATATCATTTCACTTGTTGTAGACGCAAGAGGATTATGTTAAGCTTTGTTGTGGATTGAGAAGGAGATTATCTAAGTATGTTAAGGCTATCCCTTTCTTTCTTTTTGGCATGACCCATATGAAATGAACGAAACAAGCGAACAAACGACCTTCAAAGTGATTCCATCCTTAGAAATGCTAGGAAGCTTATGTTTTTTGATTCCTTATGATTTTATGATTATCTCTTATGATTATTGATTTGATCTTATGGTTATTGATCCTTCAAGGTAAGATATGTGGATGATGTTAGCTCCGTAAGTGGTAATCGGAGGTATACCGAACTTATGTCACTCTGATAGAGTCGTAAGTTTCCTTGTACTCTCATTCATGCATTATATATATATGTATCTATTTTATGACACCTAGCCGCGCTATAGTCGGCCGGGTATGACACCTATTGTGCGCATACGATGACGGATAACAAAGAGGTCGACATGATATGATATGGCCGAGCACGGATAACACCGAGCCTATATTATAAGGCTGGGTACGGTATTATGATATATGTATATTATTTTGAAAGAAAGCATGCATATCATACGCCCTTAGAGGCACTTTCAGATATATAGAGTTATACAGATACATTCATACATATAGATTGACTCTCATGTCTCAAATTCCTTTCATGATTCTTATGTATATCTTTGTTTTCATGCCTTACATACTCATTACATTATTTTTAATGACTCCCCTATTGCTTGGGGTCTGCGTTTTATGCCCGCAGGTCCCGAGGTACATGCCGGTGATCCATCTATTAGGATTTCAGCTTAGTGGATGAGGTTGATGCACCCATTTGTTCCGGAGATGCCAAAAGCATGGTCTTATGTATATAAATCATGGGTGTGGTGGGGTCCGTCCCGGCCACGTTAAGTTCTCGTTTTTCCGTAGAGGCTTGCGTATAGTTATGTACGGGCCGTACGATGTCCGTACTTGAGGTTTCATATGTTATACCTCGCGTTTTGTACATTTGAATATTCTGAGTTAATGGCGGGAAGTTAAGGACGAGGTTATATTTTTCAGTTTGTTAAGAATGCATAAGTTGCACGTTCATCTTTTATTAGTATGGAGCATTAAGGGTAAATTTGGAATAAGGAAAAACTAGGGGCTAAAAGTTGGAAAAGAATTTCATGAAGTGGCCGTGGGTCTCACCCATGGTTGGCCAATTAATTCTAGCCATTAAAGGGATATGTGTTCATCTTATGGTGCAAGATATATAAAATGTGGGCAAAAGATGACCAAGTCAAGGAATTAGTCATCCTTTCCATATAAAGAAAATTCTAGAAAAATTGAGAAAATTGGAGGAAAATAAAGGGCACATGACCGGCCATGTGCCCTTTGTATATATATATATATATATATATATATATATATATATAAGTGGTGCTAAAATAAGACATAAGCCACCATTTGCAACTCTAGAAAAATCAAGAAAACATGGAGAAAAAGAGGGAGAGACCATTCGGCTATAAGCTTGGCCGAAAATGGTCCTTGAACATTTGATCATGGAAAAATAATTTCTCCTAGCCTTTCCACCAATTGGAAGGCCCTCGTTAACATGGAATAGTTGTGGGAACAAGCAAAGTGATCATTCTTGCAAACCATCATCTAGCCGAGTGAAGAAGAGAGTGAAGAAGGTAAGGTTCAATCTTTATTTTCATGTGTTATGCATGGTTTGTGGATGTTGTGGAGTGTGAAATGAATGGAATTCATGAAAGTATGGTGTGTTGAAGTGTAGCCGTGTGCATGTTGCTTGGTGAAGGCATGATGAACACATTTTATTTAGTGTTTGGTTAATGTTGTTACGGATGGTTTGTGTATGTTTGGCATGTAGAAATGAATGAAATTCATTGAATTATGTAGATTGAAACTTGGCCGTGTAGGGGTTGTTTTTGGTAGAACATAATGAACTAATTTTATGAAGTATCTTAGGGTGTTGTTGTGTTATGGATTCTATGATGTAAAATGAAGGTTCAATGATCCAAGTTGGAGTTATAAATTGTGTGGGCTGATTTGGAAGATAATATGATTTTAATGTGGTTTCTTGATTTATGGAAGATAATGTTTTACGTGTGGATTATTGGTATAGTTGATGAATGTGGAAGATGGAAATGTGTTATTGTTGTTCCTAATGTGGTTGGATGAATGAGACATTATCTTGGGTAGAGTTGGAAATATTATTAATTGGAATATTCTTAACCCGTGTTTGAATATAAATCGAATGTTGACATGAAATTGTGTAGAAAGGAATTATGAATGTTAGAAATATTGCGAATTTGTAGAAATCACTTATGGATATTGTTAGTATGTATTTTGAATCACTTATGGTATTGTTGGTATGGTTGTTGATTTGGCCGAGTTGAATTCTGGGATGTTGGAAGTTATAGGGGAATGCCGCCGAAATTTTTGTAGACAAAGTGTTAATTTGGAATTGAATTCTTAAGTGTTATGGATAATGGTTGATACCTAATGACGTTATTGTAGATCGTGAGAAGTCGAGACCCAAGTTTGGATTAGCGTAGCAGGCGGCTAAGGTATGTAAGCTTCACCTTTCTTCCTTTGGCATGTCTTAGTGTAATTAGGCTATGACACGAGCTTCGAGGTAAATCTATTCTGCAATCCGAGCATGTGTATGATTCTTATTTGTTTCTTGATATTCATATCCTTAATGTGGTCAAGTTATGGCCTTGATGTCGTTGGTATGATTTGGATTTCAAAAGATACATAAAAGTTTTGTTTTCAAAAGAGTTTTGCTTTTAAATGATTCCGTAACTACGAACGAACATAAATTTCGTAGATGGAACTGGGATTGCTTTGATATGTTCATGGCGAGTTTAGAGTGAATAATGATGTTAACTTTCATAGGCGGCCCGGGTTGGTTGATGCACATCCGTGGTCCCCGACTCCCTATGTTTGTATAGTCCCGATTTTTTTTAAAGGAACTTAACCTATGACTATTTTTTCGCTCCCCGAGTGTGATGATATACTTATCTATTGAGTCCGAAATGATGATCCGTATACTTATGATTCCGATACGTAGCTATGATGTTAAGATATTTGATATGTTTCCGAATAACGTCCGAAAGATATTTGATATAACTATGGTCCGATTTTCAAATGGCATTCCGTTTAGACTTTTTCCATAACAGTTTTTGAAAATGTTTTTTACGTGCATATGGTTTCTCACTACTCGCTCGTGCAAGCTCAATATGTCTTTCACCGAGTCCCGGGCCGGTTGGTATTCGTGCAACTTATGCATTGTTCACCGTGTCCGGTTCGTCGAGTAGGAACCATGGATAACGCGTATATATATATATATATGATATGATGATATGATGATGTGATGAGATGGGGATACGGAGATATGAATACCGAGTTGATGTGTTATGGCGCCAATGTCGGGACACGCATATTCACCGAGTCCCTCATGAGGGCATTTTACTCGGTAAGCATTTTGATATGTATATATATGTATATCTCGCATATGATACATGATTATGATATGATGGTCTTATTCACCGAGTCCCTCACTAGAGGGCCGGGACACGTGTATATATGTATATAAATATGATGATTTTACCTGGGGCAAACCGAGTCCCCTCATTAGAGGAATCGGACACGGCTATATGTATACATGATGATTATATGATTTGATATGCATGACAAACGTTTTCAAAGGCAAGTTATATGATTTTCCGTACTCTTACCTCGTTATGATCCCGCTTATTGTATTTCATGCTTTACATACTCGCACATATTCCGCACCGACCCCCCTTTCTTCGGGGTCGCGTTTTTCATGCCGCGCGTGTACGCCCAAATGAGCCGAGGATATTAGTAGAAGATATTCCGGCGGGATTGGCGAGCTCCATTTTCTCCGGAGTGCCGCCGAGTCGACATTGTGTTATGGTATCCGGAGTTCGTTAGAGACTTTGCAGACAGTGTCGTGGGTATAAGATGTCGGTTATGTAAGCCGACGTATTATTACGCATTGTATTATAAGTTCCATATGTTGCAAGTTTTATTTGATTTGAAAAAGATGAAAAGCACGTTTGATTTTCCAAAAAACTTTCATTATGTATTTATGCTATGGTTTAAGGGCCCAGTATGATTATGAATGTCACGAGAGTCAGTGGGTTCGCTCGGCCCTAGGTAAGGGTCGGGTGCCCATCACACCTTGTCGGATTAAGGGTGTGACAAATTGGTATCAGAGCGGTTCGTCCTAGGGGTTGTCTGCAAAGTCGTGTCCGGTAGAGTCCTGTTTATGGTGTGAAGCCGGCCACATTTATAAACAAGTGAGGCTACGGGCATCTAGGATGGTTACTCTTCTTTCACCTCTTAGATCGTGCCATAGAGCCAAGACGTAGAGAATGAGATTTCTTTACGCTAACCTTCGGTTTCGCGGAAGAATGGACGTGACGGGGAAGAAGATGATTAACGATATGGGAAGCGCAAAACACGCAGTAAGCAAAGGTACGAAAGATATATGTCAAGAAAGGTATTGACGTACGATTGGAACGTGTAAAGTTGAAAATCGAAAGAGTAAAAGAAAGGTAACACGTACAGTTGTGCTAAGCGTATGAGTTAAGTCCATTATTTTCAGACTTTTATGAGTATTGGGAGCCCTGTGTGGCTGTGATACGATACGATATGATATATACATATATGTGATGGCCCTGTGAGGCATTATTGGTATTTCCTGCGTGCAGGTTTTGGGATAGTAAGGAATACAGAGGAAACTCTGCCAAAATTTTTCTGGAAATACAACGAGAATGAGATGTAAGTTTGGAATATGTTTTGAAAAATCGTGTTAATCAACTAACGTGAAGTATGTACGGGCCGCCTTTGGAATAAGTTAATTGTGGAGTTGGTGATAATAGTAAATAGGAGGTCGATGGGAATATGGTAACAAGGAATTTGGAACGGATTAGTGATATTAGAGGTGATTTGGAAAGGATTGGTAGGTTTGGATAAAGTGATATATTAAGGCATCGACGAATCGATAGGTAGGAGGAAAATATGATGAGATTATCGTCATGGGACGTAATGATACGAGTAAGAGAGGGTATGAAAAAAAAAAGAGAATTGTGACGGATAGGAAGGTATTAATAAGACGGCTAATGAGATGTGTTGTGAGGACGTTTGGAATATGTTAAGATTCCGATATTACTCAATATTATGTGGTGAAGGTCGTGTGGTGAGGTGGACGTGATCGTGCCAGCATTAACGCACCCGATTTACTTAAGGTTTCAAGGTTAAGCGTGCCGGAGTGAGAGAAATTTTGGGATGGGTGACCCCCCTGGGAAGTTTTCTGAAAAGTCTTACAAATTCAGACATAAGAGGCAAATGAGAAGCTAGGCTAATCCAAGGAAAATTTGAGTCTGCGGAATGGGCAGAGACCCAAGAGGTCGCGTAGGACGGGCGGATTAGGTCGGTGAAGAGAAAAAGGTAACGGAAAAAGAAAAAAAAAAGGGGGATAAGAAAAAAGCAAGGCAACAACATAGTAATAGGTTCTGACGCGTATGAATAAGTCGGAAAGACCAATTATAGGAAGATGAGAAACAGGGTAGAATGAGTGCTAGGAGATGGCTAGTATGGTACAGATAAACATGGACGAACAGAATACGTTTTGAAAATAAGAGAAGGATTATGTAGAAATAGTGTGTTCCGAGAGACATAGAGATAGCATAAGATTCCTCGTGTGTAAAATAAAGAGATAGGCATAAACGAAAGAAATGACAAGGGATACCAAAGGAAGCACCGAGACAAGTTGGGATAAAGATAATATTCTAAGAGGATTTTGGACACTTATCGTCGGAATGAGGGTATTGCCTAACCGAGATTGGAAATAAGAATATGGAGCAAGTACAAACAGATAATGGTATAAGTACACACCTAAAGGGGGGAAGCGGGTGAGAGGAAATGCAAGGATAAGATAGGAATAATTGACACGGTAATGTGTTCGATACGGATGTCTGAGCTACAGTGAGACCCCCTTACTGAAAAAAGTTAGTAAGATCGGAAAACTAGCAATAAGTAAATGAAAGTTAGGACGGTATTTAAGGTAGTGTGAGGATTTTTTGCGGAGACTTTGAATGACAGGACGCTAGGAAGTGGACGTGTAAGAAGGAAAAGAGTATGACGAGAGGATGGTATTGAATAACTTAAAAAATTGTAGGAAGGATAGCAATGCTATGCTAGATTAAGGGCCAAGATATTGGCTATAGAGGTGTCCGTTAATGCTGTTGTAACTTGTCAGTAATAAAGAAGAGAGAATGCCGCTCTCATGAAGGAAAATAAAAGAGTCCACCGGATGTTAGAGGAAGGTTTATGGACCACTAATGAATCCAAACGTGAGAACATATGCTATAGAATCACGGGAAGTATCAACGTGAAGCTATACCCAGCTATGATGATACAAAGTCGGCATCGTAAAGCTAACAAGGAATAAGGATTGACGAAAGGACGTGAATATGGGGAAAGTAAGAGAACAAGAAAAAGGGAGACGTGATAGAGCTATGGCGTGGAACGAGAAAAAAGGCGTACGGTAGGGCGAAGATGGCTATGGCGTGATAAGAACGAGGCTACGTATGTAATGAAGACAAAGATTCGGGTAAGAGTGAAATGTTAGCTAAATTTGGGCGAATATACATGAAGGCAAGGAATGACACGGGAAAAAAAGATGAAGATTAGGTAATCTAAATTCCGAAGTTGGTTGTGCGGGTTGATGAATGAACTATATGTGATGGCTATACAAGGAACCCCCCCCCCCCCCCCCCCGAGGTGCTTATGCGACCCTGCAGGACTAGTTGAACATTCGAGGACGAATGTTCCAAAGGGGGGAAGGATGTTATACCTCGCATTTTGTACATTTGAATATTCCGAGTTAATGGAGGGAAGTTAAGGACAAGGTTATATTTTTCGGTTTGTTAAGAATGCATAAGTTGCACGTTCATCTTTTATTGGTATGGAGCATTAAGGGTAAATTTGGAATAAGGAAAAACTAGGGGCTAAAAGTTGGAAAAGAATTTCATGAAGTGGCCAAATGGCCAAAGTGGCCATGGGTCCCACCCATGGTTGGCCAATTAATTCTAGCCATTAAAGGGGATATGTGTTCATCTTATGGTGCAAGATATATAAAAATGTGGGCAAAAGATTACCAAGTCAAGGAATTAGTCATCCTTTCCATTTAAAGAAAATTCTAGAAAAATTGAGAAAATTGGAGGAAAATAAAAGGGCACATGACCGGCCATGTGCCCCTTTGTATATATATATATATATATATATAGTGGTGCTAAAATAAGACATAAGCCACCACTTGCAACTCTAGAAAAATCAAGAAAACATGCAGAAAAAGAGGGAGAGACCATTCGGCTATAAGCTTGGCCGAAAATGGTCCTTGAACATTTGATCATGGAAAAATAATTACTCCTAGCCTTTCCACCAATTGGAAGGCCCTCGTTAACATGGAATAGTTGTTGGAACAAGCAAAGTGATCATTCTTGCAAACCATCATCTAGCCGAGTGAAGAAGAGAGTGAAGAAGGTAAGGTTTAATCTTTATTTTCATGTGTTATGCATGGTTTGTGGATGTTGTGGAGTGTGTAAATGAATGGAATTCATGAAAGTAAGGTGTGTTGAAGTGTAGCCGTGTGCATGTTTATTGGTGAAGGCATGATGAACACATTTTATTTAGTGTTTGGTTGATGTTGTTATGGATGGTTTGTGTATGTTTGGCATGTAGAAATGAATGAAATTCATTAAATTATGCAGATTGAAACTTGGCCGTGTAGGGGCTGTTTTTGGTAGAACATAATGAACTAATTTTATGAAGTATCTTAGGGTGTTGTTGTGCTATGGATTCTATGATGTAAAATGAAGGTTCAATGATCCAAGTTGGAGTTATAAATTGTGTGGGCTGATTTGGAAGATAATGTGACTTTAATAGAATTTCTTGTATTTATGAAGATAATGTCATTTACGTGTGGATTATTGGTATAGTTGATGAATGTGGAAGATGGAAATGTGTTGTTGTTGTTCCTAGTGGAAATGAGAGATTTTGTGTGTGTGTGTGTGAGTGGTGTTTTAATTGGAATATTCTTAAACCGTGTTTGAATATAAACGAAATGTTGTCGAATTGTGTAGAAAGGAATTATGAATGTTAGAATGCGTTTTGAATCACTTATGGATATTGTTAGTATGGTTGTTGGTTTGGTTGTTGTTGATTTGGCTTAGTTGAATTCTCGGGGATGTCGAAGTTTTAGAGGAGATGCTGCCGAAATTTTTGTAGACAAAGTGTTAATTCGGAATTGAATTCTTAAGTGTTATGGCTAATGATTGATACCTAATGACATCATTGTAGATCGCGAGAAGTCGAGACTCAAGTTTGGATTAGCTTAGGAAGCGGCTAAGGTATGTAAAGCTCATCCCTTCTTTCCTTCGGCATGTCCTAGTTGTAATTAGGCTATGACACGAGCTTCGAGGTAATTCTATTCTTGCAATCCGAGCATGTGTATGATTCTTATTTGTTTCTTGATATTCGTATCCTTAATGTGGTCAAGTTATGGCCTTGATGTCGTTGGTATGATTTGGATTTCAAAAGTTACATAAAAGTTTTGTTTTCAAAAGAGTTTTGCTTTTAAATGATTCCGTAACTACGAACGAACATAACTTTCACAGAAGGGCTCGGATTGCTTCGATATGTTCGTGGCGAGTCCTAGAGTGAATAAGGTTCTTAACTTTCATAGGCGGGTCCGGGTTGGGTTGACGCTCGCCCGTGGGTCCCGCGACTCCCTATGTTTGGTTCCAACGACCCATTTTTTTTTAAAGGAACTTAATATGACTATTTTTCCGACCCCCGAGTGTGATGATATACTTATCTATTGAGTCTGAAATGATGATCCGTATACTTATGATTCCGATACGTAGCTATGATGTCTAGAATTCCGTTTGATATGTTTTCGAATAACGTCTGAAAGATATTTGATATAACTATGGTCCGATTTTCAAATGGCATTCCGTTTAGACTACTTCATTGAGTCCGTGGGTATGATTTTATGTGCATATGGTTTCTCACTACTCTGCTCGTGCAAGCTCAATATGTCTTTCATCGAGTCCCGGGCTGGGTACGTACTCGTGCAATCCCCGTTATTGTTCGGACCGAGTCCCTCACTGTAGGGCCGGGCACGCTATATATATATATATATGATATGATGATATGATGATGTGATGAGATGGGGATGGCGGCCGGATGGCATACCGAGTCCCTTGTTAGCGGGGCCGGGACACGCTATTCACCGAGTCCCTCACTGTAGGTCGGGTACGTATGTATATATATGTATATCCGCATGCATACATGATTATGATATGATTTTACTCACCGAGTCCCTCACTAGAGGGCCGGGTACGGTATATATGTATATGAATATGATGATTTTACCTACCGAGTCCCTCATTAGAGGGCCGGGACACGCTATATGTATACATGATGATTATATGATTTGATATGCATGACAAACGTTTTCAAAGGCAAGTTATATGATTTTCTGTACTCATTACCTCAGTATGATCCCGCTTATTGTATTTCATGCTTTACATACTCAGTACATATTCCGTACTGACCCCCTTTCTTCGGGTCGCATTTCATGTCTCCGCGTTGTACA
Source organism: Lycium ferocissimum (assembly GCF_029784015.1). Taxonomy (NCBI): domain Eukaryota; kingdom Viridiplantae; phylum Streptophyta; class Magnoliopsida; order Solanales; family Solanaceae; genus Lycium; species Lycium ferocissimum. Next base: position 21,324 of record NW_026716161.1, read on the forward strand.
TCCGATGAGCCGAGGATATTAGTAGAAGATGTTCCAGGCGGGATTGGCGAGCTCCATTCTCTCCGGAGTGCTGCCGAGTCAGGACACTTGTGTTAGGGTATCTGGAGTTCTGTTAGAGACTTTGTAGACAGTGTCGTGGGTATAAGATGTCGGTTATGTAAGCGGCTATGTAAGCCGACGTATTATTACGCATTGTATTATAAGTTCCATATGCTACAAGTTTTATTTGATTTGAAAAAGATGAAAAGCACATTTGATTTTCCGCAAAACTTACATTATGTATTTATGCTATGGTTTAAGGGCCCAGTATGATTATGAGTGTCACGAGGGTCAGTGGGTTCGCTCGGCCCTAGGTAAGGGTCGGGTGCCCATCATACCCTATCGGATTAAGGGTGTGACATCATATGTTGTCACACGGATGATTATGATAGCCTTACTAGATAGGCTACGGAGGATGTCCAAGATATTCATATAGATGAGTCTTTGGCGGAACAATAATCGATACATGCATGTTTCTTTACGTGTTTTATCGAGAATTATATGATGTCCGCTACCGGCCCAACTCCCTATGTTCATGTTGATGTCACAAATGTATGTTAGATGGTGCTTGACTATGTTTTCGGATCGTGTGTGGTCACGACCGGGCTATTGTGTTACGACGGTATCCGGGCTAACCACCGAACATGGGCTGTTGTGACAAGATCTCGCACTTTCATTCATAATATATTCATAATCATACAAAACTATCATCATTTGAAAAATATTTACTTTTATAAACATAGGCCCTTCGTCTATCAAAATAATATATACACATGCATATTTGGCTTATTGAGACCATACTACCCACCTTTGGTTTGGTACGAGCCTCTCTTGAGTTTTAGACATATGGATGGGACAGACCCCGTGTGCCCAAAATATGAATATATATATATGTACCAAAAGAATAATCAATGGCACCTCCGGAAAATGGAGTGCTCTCAAAATCGAAACTAGTTAGCCGCCCTACGAGTCCGGATCGCCTCCCCGTCTAACGCGGGCATGAACACGGCGTCCAAAGAAAGGTACTCGGTATCGAACATTGTCCGAGTTTGTAAGGCAGGAATGAAGTAAACATAATAAGGAAACCATAAGTCATGAGAAGAGGATACCACCTGTGTACTCTTTTAGGTCTAGATACATTCCATATGCATACATCATACATAAGCACATCATGTGTATTATCATAGCGTATACCTTATCATATCACATATACATCATCATGTTACATGTACATTACCATCGTCAACTCGCGTCCGGTAATCATCATATGCCGCCCACTAGTGGTGCCATGAAGAGTCAGAATTTCTTTGTAAACATAGCGACCCGCCTTGGAGCGGTGACATGCTCAAGGCTTATCAAGTGCACGGTGTAAACATATTGAGAATATTGAGGGGTTGACATGCTTGGCCATTATGGCACGGTGTGTTCATATCGTCATACATCTCATAGGCTTATGACTATCATTCATTTCATCGACATATCATGGCTTTATAATCTTGATATCATTATACATTTATCATCAAAACATACATTAGAGCTTGAGGACGGATATACTTGCTATGAGTTAAGGTCGTAACCCCGATTACGTTATGGAATAATCATAGCCATTATGTCTCAGCTAATGAGGATTTGTCACGACCCAACCCCGTAGGCCGTGACTAGTGCCCGAGCTGGGCACTCGTACCCTCTACTAACCATAATCTGCTCATAACAAACACACTAAGAACTTATACGTACAGGAAGGCACGGTGACGCATATACATATATACATATCATACATATAACCTGGGATGTACAAAACGCAAACGCAACTGAACGATACTACCCACAACCCACAGATATGTCTATAGACCTCTAAGAGTAATAACAGAATCATATGACGGGACAGGGCCCCGCCGTACCCTGAATAAACATACACAAATATACAACAAAAGAATTTGTACCAAAGTGTGGGCTCGAGAAAAAGGAGCAAGGTTAATTTTTCGGTTTCGAGTAGGAATCATAGGCCGGCGACTCACCCAAACTTTTATCCGTACCTGGCGCGGCCGCATGAAATCGGAACCCCGAAAAGAAAGCTTGGAATTCGGAAAAATTATTTCATGTAAAGCATGGAAAAAGAAACGTGGATCATAGTGGAAAGTGGGACACACTAAACAAGTATGATAATCGAAAAATCAAAAGACTTGCCTTTAAATCATATATCATGCGTGTCAATATATATCAACAAATCATTAGGTACATGCATCGACTAGCCCTTCAAGAGGGACCGGTGAATGAAATCATGTAATCATCATGCATAGCCATCATATAATCATATATATGTATATATGCCGTGCCGCCCTCCAGTGAGGGACTCATGTGAATGGAATCATATATATATATATATATATATATATATATATATATATGTATATATAAACACAAGGCATAATTCATTAGTTAGGGACTCCTAGAAATTGCATGAAAGTGCACGAGAGACCCGACTCGGGACTCGGTGAAAGATGGAGAGGCATGCACGGCCAAGAGTAATAGTGAGGAACCATATGCACAGAAAAATCATACTTTCACGCTTTCAATGAATAAGTAAGAAGTCGACGCTCGAGAGTTAGAACGATAAACATGTTAAGTTCCTTCAAAGGAAAATCGTTAGGGCTATGCAAAGGAAAAATCTCGGGGACCACGGATATACGTCAAATTAATCGGGGCCCGCGCATGAAATCTAAAGTCAGCATATATTATAGAATCATTTGCGAACATATTAAAGCAATGGTTTGTTCGAGAGAGTTGTGACGTTCGTAGTTACAGGTATCTTTACAACAAAATCTCTTTACGTTTTTGAAATCCAATCATACCAAGGACTTAGGGATTTCGGGTGTGACCATATTAAGAATGCGATTATCAAGAAGTGAGTAGGAATCATGCCTTGGAATGACTTTAAGAATAGAGTTTCGAGGCTCGTGTCATAGCCTAATTACATCTGGACATGCCAAAAGAAAGAAAGTATATGGCTTTACATACCTCGTCCGCTCTCAAAGCTAATCCAAAGAAACCCGGCTCCCTAAAATCTACACAACGTTTGGATATCAAACATTAGCTATAGGTATTTAGACATTCAATTCCAAACTAGCACTTAATTATACGAAAATTTGGGGCAAAGATTTTTTGTAAATGCAACAACCCCGAGAATTCAACCTATGGCAAATTCATCAACAACAATACCAACAACCAAAGTCGCAACGCCCAAATCAATTCAAAACGCAGGTATTCTATTTTCCCTTTCTTTCGTTTCCCCAAATCCTATATGCTTAAGTTGACCAAATTAGAAGCCTAGCAATATGGGTACTGTTCTTCATTATTTCTAATCTATATTACGTTATAAATAGACCCTTAGTATTTGGAGGCATTAAGGAAGGACAAGGAACTCGCGTGATTGTTTGGGATTCCTTTTCGCAACTCCAGGTAGGTTATAGCTTACCTTTTGGTTAGACTTTAGTTAGCGACTCGTATGTAGTACTTGGGAATTGTTGGATACATCATTTGAATCTTTGGGTATGAAGTTTGGGATGGAATTCTTAGGTTAGTATTGTTGTGTGACTTGTGTGTTCGGGCACGTGGCCTGTAGAATCCTTGGGTTGATGCTTGGCTTCTTATGAGAATTGGTGGTTTCTATGTATTATGGAAGATATTGGATATAACGGATTCATGTGATACTTGTACTATGATGGCTTTACCTATATGAATTCATTGAATCCATATGTTATTTATGTGTATTCTCATTCTGACATACTTTCTCATATCCATAATATATCTATCTGGTCTCTTGAAATCCGGGAAAATGGTGATGACGTGCAGGTAAGCCATGATTCATGCGACATTGCCTATATTTGCATGAGCCATCTCTATGCTATGTGATATAGAGTGGTTAGCAATGATTTGGATGGAGATGTCATTCTAGGCCGTGTGATACGGAATGATGTACATGGACTTAGCGCTCCCTTGGGTCGGGATCGGGAAGACGGTGGACATCGTCCCCACTAGAAGCACGTGTGTATCATTGCATATGTATATCCATATGCATTCATAGTATATGTTCTTATTGTCATTTGGATTGATATTGATCTTCGGTGATAATTGAGTTATTGGTTGATTATTTGGTTATGATTGACTTGCAAAATATTTGAGACATAGTTTGGTAATTGATTACACTATCTATACTTGTTGATTGTATAACTGTTGATAGCATGATTATCTATGTTTTCCTTGTTTATGCGTGATCTAACCCTTTTGTCGGCCTATGATGCTTACTTAACACCATGTTTTTACATGCTACCTTGTTGTACTTTTTATAAGTGTAGAGTTTGTTGTTCGGGGAGACTTCCACGTTTCCTCGCAACCGATCCCGAAGCCGCATTCCTAGATATTAGGGTGAGCTACCGATGATCCATGGCAACCCGAGACTCCGTATTTTCTCTTTATTATCCCATTTCTATTTCGAGAAAATATGTATTTCGGATGATTTAGAGACTATTCAAACTTGTAGTAGTATTTAGTAGCTCTTGTACTGATCAGACCAGATTTTTGGGATTGGTTTATCTTCTGCACTTAGTATTTAGATATTATGTCAGACTTATCGTATTATTCTTGGGTTTTTCATTCATTTATTCATTTATTATTTATTGATGATTGGTTGCATAAAGGACGGGTTCGCCTACTGAGGTGGGAAATGGGGCTTAACAAGTTGGTATTAGAGCGTCAGGTTACCCGATCTATAAGTACAAGAGCAAGTCTAGAAGAGTCCTGCGGATCTGTACGAAGAGCTCTGTACTTATCTGCTAGAGGCTATAGGACTTTAGGAAATTTCCCTTTTTTTTCACTCCTTCGTGCTACTTTATTCTAATTGGTATCTGGAATTCGCAAATTGGTATCTGATCTGAATTTTGTTCTCTCAGAGATGGTGAGGACTCCAGCTACCACCCGCTCCTGCGGCAAGTACTAGAGGGCGAGGAGCAGTAAGAGGTCGCGGCCTAGCCAGAGGCCGTGGAGCCGATATCTTATGCTAGGGGTGGAGCCCCTATAGCCGGATAGAGGCGAGCACGCTCAGCCTCGAAGAAGGCGACTAATGGTATTGGAAGTTACAATCGGGGCACGCGGGAAGCTCATATTTCCCCCAGATATACCGACCTCATGTTTCAGGATATCATGTCCCAAAGTTCATGTTAAAAACTTCTAGGGAAATGTCACATATAATTAATACATATCAAAAGGTAAATATCACGCCCCAAAACCATGTTGGACTTGCAACAGGTGTATCCGATGCAACAATTTTCGAAGAACCTTATAAATTAAAGTAAACAATTGTCTAAATTCAATTATATGATATATGTATGCATGAAAAAGAGAAAATAGCCAATGCCCTACGTTCACACCCTTAATCCGATGGAGTGTGATGGCACCCAACCCTACGGAGGCCGAGCGAACCCGCCGACTTTCGTAATACTCATATTCATGGAATCGGACCCGCAAAACATGACATAAGCTATTTGAATTTTTTTTCAAAACAAACATGCCTTTCGTCTTTTCAAATCAAATAAATCTGTAGTCACAACAAATAGTAACATAATGCACAATCATACACCGGCTTACATAGCGAATTTACAAACTAACGTCTTATACACACGACAGAGAGAAGTCTCTACCGAAAGATCTCGTATAATATACAAAGCACTCGTATTAAGGACTCCGTGAGAAATGAGCTCGCCAAAAAAATATGATGGAACGTCCTCCTCTAACATCATCTACTCATAGGCCGGGTATGAAAAAAAAAAAAACGAATGGTGACCGAAGAATGTAGGGTAATAACGAAATATGTACCGATGTGTCGTAAAGCATGGCATATCGTAAACGAACCGTACATCGAAACGAGGAGAACGTAAAAGTAATACAATAACGATCGAACTCATAACACTTGCTTTTGACCCATATTATACGCATCAATTCCATATTCAGCATCATAGGAGCGTCGAGTCGAAAATCATCTCGTACGTATACATAGATATAACATGCCCGGTCTCAGCGAGGGACGCGGTAGGCAAATAAAATCATCGGATGCATATACGTAGATAAGAATTTACGGAGGGACGCGTAAGTAAAATCATCATATCATATACATATAACGTGCTCCCGCCCTCTAATAAGGGACGCGGGAGAGATCATCATATACGGTAATGTAACGTGCCCCGAAGTGAGGGACGCGTGTAAAGGGAATCATCATATGCCATCCCGGCCACCTCCTCCATATCATCATATCATATAATGTGCCCCGCCCCGCTAGCAAGGGACGCGGTAAATATAACGTGTCGGACGGCGGAAGGCCGAGGGGACGAGGAGGAACAATGAAAAAATGCACGAATACGTAGTATGGCCGGACGGATGAAAGAGATAATGAAACATCGCACGCGAGAAAGAGTAGTGAGAAACCATATGCACAAATCATCATATACATATACCGTAACACATCGTGTCATAACTTATCATATGAGCCGACATTAACCGATGCGGGATGAAAATGTGGGATTTGCCTAAACCGAGATGTGGAATTTGCCTCAACCGGGTTTTCCCCACCATTGGATGCCCCACCACCGCTAAAATATCCAATTCGATCATATTCGAATATGCATACATATAACATATAACGTGTCCCGTCCCTCCGGTGAGGGACTCGGTGAAAAATGTAATAATAGAAACGCACGGCACGGTAATCGTGCGTAACCAAATACCGTTTAAAACATTTTGAAAGACTAAATAGGTTAATCAAAACGAACCATCATTTATAAGCCAAATTTGAGGTAGTGTCAAATCGAGATTTTCTTGAATATCACTCGGGAACATATCAAACCGAACTTGTAAATCATAGTTACGTATCAAAATCATAAGTATACGAATCATTATTAAGAGATGGAACAAACATATAATCATACTCGGGGTCGGAAAGATAGTCGGCTATTGAATTCTTTTCAAAAGCTATTGCAAGTACATAAAGGAAAGTCGCGGGAATGGAAAATGTGTCGACCGAGCCGGGAAATGAGGAAAACATAGTCATCATACATCATGGAATCATTTTTGAGCATATCGAAGCGATCCGGTTTTGGTATGAACAACATACGGACTTTTCGAGTTTCGGAATCATTTAGGATGTAAGGACTATTTTTAAAAACCAAACTTTTATGCAACTTTTGAAACTTAGTCATACAAAGACATATAAACCATAGCTTGTCCACATAAGGATGCCAACATCAAAAGCAAATAGACTCATAAACGTGCTCGGATTTTTAAGAATAGAATTACCCGAAGCTCGTAACATATCATAACTTAGCCATATCTAAGACATGCGCTAAAAAGGAAGGGTAAGCTTTACATACCTTGATTGCTTCCTAAAAGCTAATCCAAACTCAAGTCTCGGCTTCTCAAAATCTACAACACGTCATTAGACACCAAACATTAGTCATAGGCACCTCGGAATCCCATTTTTAGCTCGCACTTTATTTACAAAAACTTGCAGAGATTTCCAATATAATTCAACACCAGGAGAATTTAACTCGAGCCAAATTCATCGACTAACAATACCAACAAACATTCTAACAACATGAACCCAAAAGGACATAATGCAACCGAAACCTTCCAAGTCCAAGGAAACATCAACAACGCATTTCTTTTCTTCCAAATTCATAAACCATACTTTAACTCCTTAATCTAAAAAATACAAGAAACCATATTAAGATCAAGGTTCCAAAGACCACTTGATTTCAACTTCACTTTGAACCATTAAGCCTTCATTTTACAACATAGAATCTACAACACAACATCCTATAACATACCCCAAATGAAATTAGTTCTTCCCCTACCTTACACCACACATACACGGCCACAACACAACAATTACAAGGATCGAATCATTCAATACCTTCATTCTCATCACATAATCCATGACAACAACAACCAAAATACTAAGTAAAATCAATTTGCCAAATACAAAACAGCCCCTATTCGGCCAATCATGCAACGTACATAATTTCATGAGTCTCATTCATTTTCTACAGTAAAGATACAAACATGCTAACTACAATTACTTCACCACTCTTACACAACACACACACTTGATACACGGCCACCCACACACATGGCTACACTTCCACATGCGTAATCTCATGAACTTCATTCATTTCTAAACCACAACATGTACAAACCATCCATAACACATGTAAAAATGGGATTGAACCTTACCTTCGGAAAGTTAAGGACAAGAGCTTGTGGTTTGCAAAAATAATTGGTTTGTATCCAACAATCCCTCCATGTTATTTTACACCATTAAGGAGTTGGAACAAATAAGAAAATAATTTTTGAAGAAGAATTTTTTGGTCTTCTATTTTCCATTGCCATGTATAGTGGAAAGCTGGGCTTTCTCTTCTTTCTCTTCTTTTTTTTTTCTCCAATTTTCTAGAGATATGAATGATAATTGTCTTGCTTTTTCATCACATGTCCATATATATATATATATACATATATGTGTGTGGCCGGTTTTGCCCCTTCTTTTTTTCTCCAATTTTCTAGACTTTTCTTAAGTAATAAAAGATGAATAATTTGTCTTACTTTATATATATATATATATATATATATATATATATATATATATATATATATATATATATATATATATATATATTCTTTTCCAAAATTCACTTCTAGCCCCAAATTCTCATGAAATGCTTAACTTTCCATAATTCACTTTTGACCCCAAATTTTTCCTTATTTCAATTTTACCCCTAACATTCCATACCAATAAAAAGATAAATATGCGACTTGTGCATTGAAACAAAAATCAACAAAACCGAAAATTAAAAGTCTTGTCCATAACTTTCGCAACCAACTTAGAATATTCCAACGTACAAAGTACGAGTATAACATCCTTTCCCCCTTAGAACATTCGTCCTCGAATGTTCAACTTGTCGATGAAGAGGTAAGGATCTCGTTTTAAACTTTATTTTTCATAATTCCCTTTACTTAACTTGTGGAGTCTAGGCACATTATCTCGTGTCGTCTCTTAATCTTTAACTCAAACCCCTCCTTATTCGTTCCATGTTGTTTTCCTTTTCACACTTGAACTTTGTTATCTGTCCGATTCGTGTCTGTTATGGACGTTGGTTTGCATATGTTTGGTCACGTATGGAATATCACATACACATTCTATATATACATAGTTACTAGCATTTCGTTTGCAAAATATTTTCAAACGCTACCCAAACTCACCCTAGTTCTAAAACATAATGCACTTTCTTTCTTTTAGTCTAATCCGCCCGGTCTACGTGGCCTCTTGTAGATTATGCCCACCTGAACTAATTTTTTCTTAGGTTACTCTAATTTCCCATTTGCTTCTTCCGTCTGAATTTGTAGAACTTTTAAAACTTCCTGGGTCACCCATCCTAAAAATTGCTCTAGCGTAAAGCACTCTTAACTTTGGAACTCCGATGGAATACGATGCTTTAATGCTAATAGGATCGCGTCCACTTCACCGTATGATCTTTATCACATAATCTAGAATAAGTCAAAGTCTTATGGCATCCGGAATGTTCTCATTCTATCTCGTCCCTCATCCTTTCTATAGCCGAGTCTTTCACCGTCCCGTCACTTATAGTACTTGTATCCTTGGCTACACATGTCATGGGCTATTCTTATTTGTTATCTCGTTCCTCTTATTTCCTTTTCTAGCCAATTTTATCCTTGACGTTTCAATCGGTCTTATCCATACGTTCATATGGTCACATTTCTTTGGTTGTTGTTGACTCTTGTCTTAATCATACTATTACTTCTTTTAACTATAACTCGTCCTAATTCATTTTGTATCCAAATAACACTTCATCAAGATTATTATTTCTTAGTGCCACAAGCCCTTTTGATATTTCTTTTATCCTGTCGATATCAACCTTCTAATTATTCTTATCCTTAATTTAGTAATTAACTCTCTTTCTTTCGGCCCCCGTACTCACAACTTACTCAAATCTTACCATTACGGTGGACACGGCCTTTCAAGTCGCATCATGAAACATCTACATCTTTATTTTATTTTTTGGGAAAATTTCGCGGAGTTTCCTCTATTTTTCTTTACTATCTCAAAACACACATGAAGTACCAACAATGCCTCACACGGGGCCAGAATACATATATACATATCATATCATATTGCACCACAGTTTTGCTCCCAATATCATCAACGGTACACAAATGATAAACGTACCTCGTATGCCAACTCAAACGGCTCGTTACACTTTCTTGTTTACTTTCCCCCTTTAATCTTCAAACGTATTTCAATCGCAACTTCAATATCTTTCCCGACATATATCTTTCATACCTTTGCTTACCGTGTGCTTAGTAACTTCCAACATCATCAATCCCTTTCTTAACTATCGGTGTCATTCTTCTCACCGCAATCACATTCCGGGGTAGGAGTCCCATCTCCTATGACTTGGCTCTATGGCACGATCTGATGTGCATAAGGAGTAACCACCCTAGATGCCCCGTAGCCTCCTGTTTATAAGTGTGGCGCGCTACACACCATAAACAAGACTTCGGACACACATAGACAACCCTAGGACGAGCGCCCGATACTAATTTGTCATACCCTTAATCCGATAGGGTGTGATGGGCACCGACCCATATATGCCTGTGGCCGAGCGAAAGGCTTCGTAATACTCATATATTCTCTTGGCCCGCAAAACATGACATAAGCAATTTGAAATTTTTTTTTTTCAGAAAACAAACATGCCTTTCGTCTTTTTCAAATCAAATAAATGCATACCAAAACACAAATCGTAACATAATGATAACCATACACCTTACATAGCTGCTTACAAACGATGTCTTATACACACGACATCATATGACGGGACGAGTCTCTACCGCATCTCGGATACCATACAAAAGCACTCGGACTCGGCGGCACTACCAAAAGGTGGAGCTCGCCAATCCGGCCTGGAACGTCCTCCTGGGAATCCCAACATCATCTACTCATCTATGGGTACACAACGCGGCATGAAACGCAGCCCGAAGAAGAGGGGTCGGTACGAAATATGTGCGAGTATGTAAAGCATGGGATATCGTAAACGAGAACCGTGCGGAAACGAGGAGAACGAAAAAGTAATACAATAACCGAAACTCATACTTGCTTTTGAACCATAAATCATACGTATCAATTCCGTATTCGGCTCATCATGGAACGAAACGAGTCGAGAAAATCATCTCGTACACATACATAGATATAACATGCCGGTCCTCTAAGGGATATAATGCGTATACGTGCCCCGGCCCTTTAATGAGGGACGCGGTAAGTAAAATCATCATATCATATACATATAACGTGCCCGGCCACATAATGAGGGACGCGGTAAGTAAAATCATCATATGCGTATACATATACGTGCCCGACCCTACAGTGAGGGACGCGGTGAATGAATCATCATATGCCATCCTGGCCACCTCCCCGTATCATCGTATGTATAACGTGCCATAGGGACGCATATAACGTGCCCGGCCCTCTAGTGAGGGACGCGGTGAACAATACAATGAAATGTACGAATACATGCCCTGGCCGGGACGCGGTGAAAGAGATAATAATAGCTCGCACGAGCGAGAGTGAGAAACCATATACACAATCATCATATACATACGTAACACATCGTACATCATAACTTATCATAATCGACATTAGCGACGCGGGATTCTAAACCAGTGTGGGGGATTTGCCTAAACCGGTTGGAAATACCACGGGTTTGCCCCACCATTGGGTTTGCCCACCAGCTCCGATTTGATCATATTCCGTAATGCATACATATAACATATAACTTGCCCTCCAAAATTGTAGGGACTCGGTGAAAAAATGTAATAACGAGAATGCACGTAGCGAGAATCGTGCGTAACCAAATACCGTTTAAAATATTTTCAAAGACTCAATAGGTTAATCAAAACGAACCATCATTTATAAGACAAAACAATAGTCAAATCGGATTTTCTTCCTATCATCACTCGGGAACATATCAAACCGAACTTCAGAAATCATAGTTACGTATCAAAATCATAAGTATACGAATCATTATTTCAGACTCAACAAACAAACATATAATCATACTCGGGGGTCGGAAAGGTAGTCATATTGAATTCTTTTCAAAAAGTCGTCAGAAGTACATAAAGGAAAGTCGCGGGACCCACGAACGGGTGTAGACCCGAGCCGGGCCCGCCTATGGAAAATATAGTCATCATACATCATGGAATCATTTTTGAGCATATCGAAGCGATCCGGTTCTGTCTGTGAAAGTTACGGACTTTCGTAGTTTTCGGAATCATTTAGGAACAAAACTCTTTTTAAAAACCAAACTTTTATGTAACTTTTGAAACTTAGTCATACAAAGACATATAAACCATAGCTTGTCCACATAAGGATGCCAACATCAAAAGCAAATACGACTCATAAACGTGCTCGGATTTTTAAAAATAGAATTACCCCAAGCTCATAACATATCATAACTTAGCCATATCTAAGACATGCGAAAAGAAGGAAGGTAAACTTTACATACCTTGATTGCTTCCTAAGCTAATCCAAACTCAAGTCTCGAAACCAAAATCTACAACACGTCATTAGACACCAAACATTAGTCATAGGCACCTCGGAATCCCATTTTAGCTCGCACTTTATTTACAAAAATTTGGGCAGCATTTCCCCTGTAAATTCAACACCCCGAGAATTTAACTCGGCCAAATTCATCAACAACAATACCAACAAACATTCTAACAACATCAACCAAAACATAATGCAACCCGAAACCTTCCAAGTCCAAGGAAACATCAACAACGCATTTCTTTTCTTCCAAATTCATAAACCATACTTTAACAACCTTAATCTCAAAAATACAAGAAACCATATTAAGATCACATTAGGTTCCAAAACAGCCCACTTGATTTCAACTTCACTTTGAACCATTAAGCCTTCATTTTACAACATAGAATCTACAACACAACATCCTAAACATACCAAATGAAATTAGTTCTTCACTTCTACCTTACACACACATACACGGCCACAACACAACAATTACAACTTGACTCAAATCATTCAATACCTTCATTCTCATCACATAATCCATGACAACAACAACCAAAATGCTAAGTAAAATCAATTTACCATAACCTACTCAAAACAGCCCCTATTCGGCCAATCATCAACATGCATAATTTCATGAGTCTCATTCATTTTCTACACACTACAACAACATACAAACATGCTAACTACAATTACTTCACCACTCTTACACAACACATACTTGTACACGGCCACCCACACACACACGGCTACACTTCCACATGCATAATCTCATGAACTTCATTCATTTCCACATACCACAACATGTACAAACCATCCATAACACATGAAAAATGGGATTGAACCTTACCTTCACTTGGTTCTTCACTCGGCTAGAGCTTGTGGTTTGCAAAATAATTGGTTTGCTTGCTCCAACAATCCCTCCATGTTATTTTACACCTTCTAAGGAGTTGGAACACATGAAGAAAATAATTTTTGAAGAAGAATTTTTGGTCTTCTATTTTCCATTGCCATGGCCGAAGCTCCTTTCTCTTCTTTCTCTTCTTCTTTTTTTTTCTCCAAGTTTCTAGAGATATGAATGATAATTGTCGTGCTTTTTCATCACATGTCCATATATATATATATACATATATGTGTGTGGCCGGTTTTGCCCCTTCTTTTTTTTCTCCAATTTTCTAGACTTTTCTTATGTAATAAAAGATGAATAATTTGTCTTACTTTGTCATCTTTTTCATCATATATAATTTGCACAAGTGGCCCTATGGCCCACATCTCACACATGGCCACATATGGCCATTTTCATGAAATATTCTTGTTCCAAAATTTCACTTCTAGCCCCAAATTCTCATGAAATGCTTAACTTTCCATAATTCACTTTTGACCCCAAATTTTTTCTTATTCCAATTTTACCCCTAACATTCCATACCAATAAAAAGATAAATATGCGACTTGTGCATTGAAACAAAAATCAACAAAATCGAAAATTAAAAGTTTTGTCCATAACTTATCGCAACCAACTTAGAATATTCCAACGTACAAAGTACGGGGTATAACACCCTCAATGTATAGCTACCAAATACACACCTTTTCTACACGGGTGTCACAACCCAACCGGAGGGCCATGATGGGCACCCGACGCTAGCCTACCGAGTATCTCAAAACTTACATCTCATAGTCATATCTGAGTGGGTGATGATAGGCTAGGAACATGATCTTTTTAGCTATATTTCACATCTATATTGACTATATTTTAATTCTAATTGAGCTATAATGTAGTATTTTGTACTCATTACGTGTGTTTCTTGTGTAGGACTTAATTCCGAGCAAACAAGTATGTTTGGTGCTAAAAATTGTGGTTTCAGGACTTTGAAGTCTGAGTAGAAGTCCAACAAATAAATCGGGAAGAGTTCGGGTTCGAGGACCGAAAACAAAGCTATGCGGAGACTGAACAAAGGGGGGAAGAATTAATTGAAGATAAAATAAAAAGAAGTAAGAATGGATGGAAATCAAAAGTTTGTCTATGTGGCATTCATTGCCAACAAAGTTGAAACCAATTCAAAGGCAACTATATGTTGTCTAAGTTAATCGTTACGTGGCAAGCTCAAATGGAAGCACCAATTTGATCATTTGGTGAAATACATAACAGCCGAGTAAATTGGAAAGAAATCAGAGGCTCTGAACTTTTAACCCATCGCGACGCACAGGGCGAGGCAGCCCGTGTCGCGATAATGAATTGTGCAGAAATTTTTATTCCGAATTTTCTGAAGGGTATTTCGCTCCGGGCCTTTTTTTTTTAGGATTTAAATACCTAAAACACACGTTTTTGATCTTTTTTTTTTTTTTTTACTGTGACCAAGAGGAGATGGCTGAGAGTTGGATTGAAAATTTTTGCAACTTTCTACCATTGATTCAATACGAAAGTTTGGATCAAAAGTTGGTTGTAATGACTTCTAGTTTAATTTCTATTTCTTCTATATTGTTTCATACTATTATGGAGTAGTTTTCTTATAGGGTTTCGACAGACATGGTGTCGAGATTTATTTATAGATTGATTTTGTTCTTGTTAGAATATTCGAATTGGGTTTTTGAACGTTATGCATAAATGTTCTTTATTTTAGTTAATCGAAAGAGAACGATTTTATTGAGTATTTATGCTAGTATATTGTTATTGAAGTGCAATTCTTGTTAGTAATCGTAAGAGCTTTCTTGAGTTGTTCCTTAACCAAGATAGGAAGATATTCGAGAAAAGTTTTCCTGCTATTAAATACGTTCGACTGTTTTAGCATATGTTCTTGAGTTCAAATTAGTCTATTTGAAGATATTTAGTTCATTCGAAAGAAAAGTTTGAATAGTGCAGGTAGACTAATTATTCGTTGAAATCGAAAGAGTCAATAAAGCTTCAGAAAAGAACCTAGAACGTTTTATTAATCTTGAATATTTTTTTTTGCACCAGTCCTGTCATCCGCCCTTAATTCTCCTATTGATAGTAACCCTTGATCAATTTCCTCATTTTCAGTATTCTTTTAATAGTAAATTAGTTACTCGTGGTTCACACCACAAAAACTCTAAAGATTTGATTTCCTGAATAATACTGAGCAAGACATTGTTTGATTTATTAGTAACACCAATCCCTGTGGAGATGATCTTAACTATACTATTTTTGACTAGAGAAGCGCTTAAGGAAATTATATTGTGTTTTGCGCTCGTCGGTGGGCCATGAAACTAACTCATAAATATCATAACTAGAAGGGCACATGCCCAATATATATATATATATATATATATATATATATATATATATATATATATATATATATATATATATATATATATATATATATATCATCAACTGTGCCCATATATAAGCCAACAAGGCTATCAAAGGATATAACAAAATATAGACCGAAGAGGTCATAAGACATCTAACTATACACACCTATCTATGAGCCTCTACACGGGAGAATACATAACATAGTAAGGACGGGACGATGACCGCCATGCCATATATACACAAAAGAGTCATACCACTATGAGCTACAACTCCGAAACAATGGAGTGCTCCTTGACCAACGCTGAAATGGCAGCCTAAGAATCTGTACCGTCTCCCTGTCTACTTGCAGGCATGAACGCAGCATCCATAAACAAAAGGACATTAGTACGGACAAAATATTGAGTATGTAAGGCAGAGAAGTAATATAAAAGAGATATATGAAACTGTAAGGTAAATGAATGCAACTGTCTATTTGAACTGTCCCTATGAGTGAATCATGTATGTGATTATGCATCTGAACTGCCTTGGAGGGCTGATGATACATATGAATACTGTGCATGCATGCATGAGGTCATATGTGTGCGTGTATATATATAACGCCTGTCAAGCGACTGTGGGCATCCCATCGTATCATATCGGCCGGCATCATCATCATCGTATCCGTATCATCATATGACCAGCTGATCAGGTGGTAGTGCGTATATAACGCCGTCACCTTCCCCCATACATATATACATATATAATACATAATTTACACGCATATAGCGCCTGAGAGGTCTCGGGTCTATACATGCATTGCATATATATATATATATATATATATATATATATATATATATATATATATATATATATATATATATATATATATATATATATATATAGATATATATAGATAGATATGTATATCATATAAGTGTTAGTCGCGGAACGTCGCCCCGATCTATATATGTTAGTGCCGAGAAACGTACGGCCCGATCCATATGTACGTATCATATGTTAGTGCCGAGGGACGTACGGCCCGATCCATAAATATCATATGTTAGTGCCAAGGAACGTACGGCCTGATCCATAAGTATAATATGTTACATATACATAATGTAAATAGCATGCATGAAAGATCATATGAAAGCTACAACTTTATCGGAGTGACGTAAGGTCGGTAACCTCCGATTTATATTATGGAATCCGTGTCGAATCCAATTTATATTAGTGCAGCCCGATCCATAACTATATTATATCATCATCATATATGTTACGCGCGGAACGAACGGCCCGATCCATTTATCCCACATATCCGCCGTCCGGGACAATATCATAATATGTCAATTGATCGGTGGTTATGCGTATATAACGCATAACCACCTGATCAATTGGCATATTATATTATATATATGTATATATATATATATATATATATATATATATATATATATATATATATATATATATATATATATATATATATATATATATATATATATATCATATGAAAGCTAGAACTTTATCGGAGTGACGTAAGTCGGTAACCTCCGATTTATATTATGGAATCCGTGTCGAATCCAATTTATATTAGTGCGTACCCGATCCATAACTATATTATATCATCATCATATATGTTTCGCGGAGAAAGTGACCCCGTCCATTTATCCCATATCCACTTATCCGGACAATATCATAATATGCAATTGATCGGTGGTTATGCGTATATAACGCATAACCCCGATCAATTGGCATATTATATATATATATATATATATATATATATATATATATATATATATATATATATACGGGGGGGTAGTAATTTTTCAATAAGTTCTTTCAAAAGGACAAAGCAGAAAATTAAAGTTGTTTTTAAATAAATTTTTAACAATCCTACTCGGTACTTCCTCTCTCCCAAATTTCTTCTTATTATGTAGTTATAACTAATTTTATGCTCATCTCCCAAATTTTTAATTTTTTTTTTTGAACGGTAAAAATGAGCAGTACTTTTTTGAACAGTAACTTTTTTTTTTTGTGGTTTTTTTCTAGTCACGAATTTTGTTATACCGTTCATCTCTTTCTCTTAACCTTTGTTCTTAATAGCAGTCTTCTTTAACCACACCCCGGTAACCACGGCCAACATCGTCCTTTATTTAGACATTAAACCGGCCTCTTTTAAACCTAGGAATTTACAGGTTAATCCATCGAGGTTATTAAGAAGTTAAGAGAATAACCATATACTAAAAATAACAAATTCATGAGGATAAGGAAGTAATTACTTAAACATAATAATCACAAAGGATTTAAAGAAGTAATTACTTAAACATAATAATCACAAAATAATTTACATAGTAGGGAGATTAGTACAGAAAACATAGTAAATAACTTACATGATTTGAAGAAGGAGGGAGGTTTTTCCGTGAACCCCAAAACTACTTCACACTGGGGGTAGTAAAAAAAAAAACTTAATACTATTTTACAATAGGAGTTTATATTACACCGATTTTTGGTGGGTAAGGGATTGGAGATTTGATGAAGAAGAAAAGGGGAATATGGGAGTTTTCTAGAGAGTGTGGTTGTTGCTCTTGTTCGTGATGTCTTCGCTTCTCCACAAAAAAACTTCAACGGATTTCAAAATGTTGAAGAATCTTTTGAGTTTTACATCGTCACGTGAACTTGTTCAAAAGAAAACTTTATCTTCTTGTTGATATCCATTTACGTATTTTGCGATCTTCTTGTCCGGCTGTCTGTCCATTTCTGTAGGCTACTTATTAAAGTTAAGGGAATCGTTGCTCTTTTGATGACTATTTTCTTCACTACTTTGTGATTATTTTGCTTTTCACACATACACACACACAAATATATATATATATATATATATATATATATATATATATATATATATATATATATATATATATATATATATATATATATATATATATGGGCCTTTTTTTTTTTTTAAGTGTCTAAATTATGTAGTGCAATCGAATCAAAACTCATTCCCGAGAGAGGTCGTTTGGCTCTGTGAATCTTGAAATGTCTTCGCTTCTGAAAATTTACCATATCTGCTATTTATAGGTGTCTTGGACTTGGAGATAACTCGACTAGGTTCTTGATTAAATGCTTGTCTTGAATCTTTGCTTTTGTTTGGAAAAATCTTTCCAAAGTCTCTTTAACTACACTTTCTATGTTGTCATTTTTTTTCTTTTTTTGCAACTTGCTTTTCTTGGTAGAAGTAAAGCGTCGGTGTCTTTTAGTCTTCGTCTTGTCCGGGAGAGATGAACATGTCACGACCCAACCCCGTGGGCCGGTGATTGGTGTCCTTTACGTCTTAACGTAAGCTAGGTATAGCTCTCGGTCCATTTAAATCCATACGGACATAACATACACGTACGAACATACATATATATATACGTCGAAAAGATGTCTTCGTTAGGCTATCATACGTTCGTCGCATATCACACACACTTTTCTGATAACCCACTACTTTGTTGCCCGATTATTTTGCTTTTCACACGGGACACGCGCACAGTCATATATATATATATATATATATATATATATATATATATATATATATATATATATATATATATATATATATATATATGTAATTTCGCGGCGTTTTTTTAAGTGTCTAAATTATGTAAACGGGAACATAACATACATAATTAAAATTAACCGTAAAACGTCGGATATGTAAAATCGTAACGGACGAAATGCGAGTAAAGCGGACGGAATCGGCTTCGTGAGTGAGTCGATCTTACGGATGTACGGACGTAATCATAGGCGAAGTCGGACTTACGCGCGTACGGACGGATTCTCGGTATTGGTCAACTTTAGAAGAAATGGGTTGATCTTCGACTTTATCCAAATCGGAGTTTGATAATCATATACGTACACACACATTTCAATCCCGCCCTTTAATAAGGGATCGTGAGTACGGGACGCGGTGGACGGTAATATATGCCCATCTGGCCGCCATCCCCATAATATCACATAATCGCACCATCATCGGGTCAAGCACGAGACGGTCCAGCCGCACAACTCAAAACATGCCAGGTAGAAAGATCGGCGCGGTGGAAGGCTTTACATCCACGAACGGACAAATGCGAAACCATATACATACCGACCAGACGTACGACCGAATCGAAATAGTCCAGAAACGGAGCGGCAGACGAATAATCGGATTGTATCGTAACGTAGTGTCGAGAAACATCCCGGATGTCGGACTAACGGATAGATAGTCATAATGCTCAATTCCCGTTTCGTCATAATTAAGAGCTACGCGAGTCATAAATGGTCATTCTTCGGACCCAACCTTATTTACTATTATGCAAACCGTCCATAATATTTCAACTCATTTATGGGGTTACATACTTATAGGTCAATTTTAGAAGAAAAGGGTTCTACTCTTACCGACGGATTTTGCGCTAAATTCAATCTTGAATTCGAGAGGCGGAAATTATCAAAGTTCGTTTTCGATAGGCTCGTAACATGCCAAAGAATATGACATACCCGAGACGCTCCTCAAATCTCAATTCGTTTCGTCCAAAAATAATCATTCTTACCAATTACTAACCCAACATACAACTTGGGGTTATTCTTGGCTACCGAAATAATGACCTCCCCGAGATTCAATAATAAAATAATGAAACACAACAATACCCACAATATGCTTACTTTCCAACATAATGCCATAATTCTCATTTCAACTTCATACTTTCAAATCAATACTAACTCAACCCATTAAACCTTTGTTCATGACATAAGAATCATCACAACACAATTAACTTATCAAACAAGACAATTCATTTTTATTTCCACCTTTCCATAGCTCACGGCCATCATGCATATTTCCAAGTTCAACCCAATTTATTCAACTTCCAATTCCAATATAAATTCTACCAAAACTACAACTAGAATGTAACATAACATTCAACTTATTTCATTTATACAACACTACACACACGGCTCCACACCACACTTACAACACACAAATTCTTCATACTTCTCATTTATTTCATAAGATCATAACAACATAATCAATATGCTAACAAGTTTAACAATTTTCCTTCATACAACTACTAGGTGCCACGGCCACAACACACTCACACACATGCACGGCTAACACACTCACAAACACAATTCCATGATTTCCATACCATCCCACTTATTCTAACATCCACAAGTCTTCCATAATATGAAAGAAAGCATGAAATTCTTACCTTTCCAATAGCTTCTTCTTGCCAAACAAGCACTCCCTTGACTTGAAAGTTATACCAACTTGTAAAGCACCTTGAACTTAGTATGAATACAAGAAGAACAAGATTCTAGGATCAAAGTTGGAAGGCTAGCAATTTTTTTTCTCTTCTTTCTTTTTCGGCCGAATGGCCTCTTCTCTTGTCTTCTTGATTTTTCTTTTAATTTCTTGAATATTCCAAGGATGAACATGTATATATACATGTCATCCCTTCTAACAAAGTGGCACATGGTTGGCACATGATCACTAAAATGGGTTTGGGCCATGTAATGTTGGCCGGCCACCCTATGGATTGGGCCAAGCTTGCTCTTCTTTTTTTTTGAGCCCAATTCTTCACGAATCACATTTTTATAATTCCCGACAAAATTTCCAAAATTCCAATTTTGCCCCTAGGCCTTCTCAATATTCTAGCATCCATACTTCCAAACGGCATACACACATTAAGAAAATCCAAACTTGACCTCATTCCTGGCAAGTCAAGGTTACTTCCAAATTTTAGAATACGCAAAAATGCCGGATGTTACAACACAAGTACATATACAACGGGAGAATATATACCAAGATGTAGGCTCCGGAATAAAGAGCGCTCAACACAGTAAAAGATGTCCTGGACGGCGGATCACCAAAATGTGTATTTGTACTGCGGGCATGAACGCGTGCCAGAAGAAGAGCGATGCGAATATGTCTCGAGTATGCAAAGTAGAAAGTGCGATAAACGAAAGTCATAACTGGCATGTAAGGCGTACGAATGTGAGCATAATAACCCAAATACCAAAGTACTTATATCCGAAATACAAATCATACATAAGCGGCGGAAGACGAGATATAACCATCGGATGCCTAAAATGCTTAGCTTTATTTTGAAAAACATTTCATCACATATCGTAAAATAGAACATACCATATATGGAAAATGCCGAGGAACGTACGGCCCGATCCGTAAATAAAATAATAATGTCGAGGAACGTACGGCCCGATCATATATCATAAAATAATGCCGGGAACGTAGTGCCCGATCCATATATAACATAATAATCATATATCACATCATATCATCGTATATCATATCATATCAGCTTATCATATCATCAAATCCTCGCACACCATATCACATAACACATACGGTCCACAATGGGACCCGGCGGACAGAACATGGTCGCCCCTCCTGTCTCGGGCACCATAACACATCATACTCCAGAAGATTTCATGTGCCTCCGAAAACCCGACATACCGCGGTCAAAAGTCCATGTCAATGTCGTGTACCTTCGCGGGTCAAATGTCCGGCGGGCAATATCACATATCACATACCGCGGTCAAAAGTCCGTCAATATCTCATATCACATACTTCGGGAATATAACACGGTGCGCACGATAACATACCGGCCCGGACTCGGCCGAAGGATGCAAAAACATAATGCACGAGGAGAATCGCGAGAAATCACGTACGCAATGTAAAATACTTACAAAACCCAACAGACAATCAAAACGAACTGTTAGTTCAAAATCGAAACAATAGTCAAATCAGATTTTCTTCCGAATATCACTCGGGAACATATCAAACCGAACTTCAGAAATCATAGGTACGTATCGACATCATAAGTATACGAAATGTCATTTCGGACTCAACAGATAAATATATAATCATACAATCATATTCGGGGGTCGGAAAGGTAGTCATGTTAAGTTCTTTCGAAAATAGGTCATTAGAACCAGACGTAGGAAGTCGCGAGACCCACGAGCGAGCGTTAACCCAAATTCGGGCCCATTTATGAAAATCATAGTCATTATACGTTATAGAGACCTCCTTCGGACGTTTCACAACAATCCGAGACCATATATGAAAGTTACGGCGTTCGTAGTTTTTGAACCATTTAGGAGCAAAACTCTTTTTAAAAACAAAATTTTTAGACAACTTTTGAAACTTAGTCATACAAAAGACATAAGGACCATAATTCGACTACGTTATGAATACAAATGTCAAGAAACAAATAAGAATCATTTACGAGCTTATCAAAGACATCCGTTCTATTTTACAAGTTACGGACGTTTGTAGACATAAAATCTTTTCGGAACAAACCGTTTACATAGTATTTCAAACCCAATCATATCGAAGACATACAGTCTATAGCTTGACCACACTAAGGATGCCAACATCACGAAGCAAATCTGAATCATAAACATATTCGGATTTTTGGAATAGAATTACCCCCAAGGCTCGTAGCGTATCATAACTTAGCCATATCTAAGACATGCCAAAGAAGGAAAGGTAAGCTTTACATACCTCGATCGCTCTCAACGCTAATCCAAACTCAAGCTAATTCCAACCTACGTCTCGGGCGAACAAGGTCTACAAATAAATCATAATATGCCAAACATTAGCTATAGACATTTGGGCATTTAATTCCAAACTAACCCTTAATTCTACGAGAAATTTTGGGCAGCATTTCCCTGTAAATAGGCAACCACGAGAATTTAACTCGGCCAAATCAACAACAACAACAACAACAACCAACCTAGTAACATCAATAAGCAATCCTAAAAGGCAATATAACATTAGTAACCCTCTTTTACATCATTCCTAACAACTTTCACTATATTCAATTCAACATCCATTCAAGCTAACATCAACGCTCATACATTCCAATACTAACCGAACCATTCCAACAACATTCAAGAACATCTTAAACAATTCATACAATATTTCCAACAATCCAACAATTGCTCCAATCTTACCCGAAATTGTCCCCAAACCCGAGAACCTCACTATAACACACTCCTCATTTTCAAATCATGATTTGCACCAACAATTCACATTCTAACAATGTCATTCTAATAAATATACAAATTACATCAAATGTGCCATAGCCTCCAAATCAGCCCAACACACAATATCATTTTGAGTCATCAAAATCTTATCGTCAACATATAGAATACATAACGACGACAATCAAAATACTAATTAACATTAATTCATTTCTCAACACACAAATGGCTTACATTCGGCCAACACCTCCCCACCTACATATTGATGATTCTCATCCATTTCTTCACTTCACAATAATCAAAACATGCTAACTAGACCTTAATTCATTGCTTCAACACAACACACACACACACACTTACACGGCCATACACTACACACACAACCTCAACTCCAACATGCCATATTTCATGAATTTCCTCCGTTTTAACACACTACAACATGCATACAACATTTATAACACATAAAACATAATTAAAATCTCACCTTTCTTCTTCAACTCCACACTAGGCTAGGGTTTGCTAGGATGAAAACGGATGGTTGGATGACCCAAATAACACTTCCACGTTACTTAGGGACCTCAAATTAGTGGATTTACATCAACGAAATAATTTTGGAGATGGCTCAATTTGGACTTCAATTTTTTCCACTCTTTGGCCGTGAGCTCGAGCTTGTTGTTCTTCAACTTCTATTTTTTTTTTTTTGCTAAGGTTAGAAGTGAGGAAAGATGACTTAGAAGTCATCTTTTAAGCCCTTAGATGATTCATACATGTGTCCATGTCCCACACGTGTTGGACCAATCAAATTTGGCAACAAAAATGTGTGGGACCATCTTACACCACATGGCCAATATGGCCAAAATTCAATAATTCCAAACTTTCACTTATTCCATTTTTTGGTCCCAAATTTTCCCAAATGTTCCATGCCAACAAATTCATGAACAAATTAGGTCTCAAAACAAAATCGAAGGTCAAACGTCCCGACTTCATATCCCGGAATGGTTTTGTCCCTAACTTATCGTAGTTAACCCGGATTGTCCCAATGTACGAAATACAGGATATAACATCCTCCCCCCCTTTAGAATATTCGTCCTCGAATGTTAAATTAGCCTTAAGGGATCTTATGAACACTCGGGGGAGTTTCTTTTTCAATTATCATAAACAGTTCATACATCAATTAGCATAACCAATTAAAGAGTTTAAATTACCTGTACCCGCGTCTGATGGCGCCTCCTGATCTTGTCTATGGGTCAATGCATATAGGCGGTTCGATGGACCGCCAGAACTGGAGGCTCCGCCACGGCCTCTGCCACGGCCTGCTGGTGTCGGTGTGCCCCGCCCCATCGGGCGCATAGCTACAGAGGGAACCCAACGAACCGGCGGCCGGTGAGGGGAGCCGCTCCTCGCACCCCGCCCGATGCGGGGACGATCTCCTCATAAGGTGGCCCCCGCCGCATCGCACGGGTAAACAAGCGCCGTGGCCGATAACACCTCCTCCCGGGTGGCGTCTCCCACAACGAGGACATCGGGGTAGGGGTGGCCTCAATCGGGTCGAACTTCGTCCTCCTCGTGGGCCGAAGC
Organism: Lycium ferocissimum; assembly: GCF_029784015.1. Taxonomy (NCBI): domain Eukaryota; kingdom Viridiplantae; phylum Streptophyta; class Magnoliopsida; order Solanales; family Solanaceae; genus Lycium; species Lycium ferocissimum. Next base: position 46,868 of record NW_026716161.1, read on the forward strand.
CACTGTAGCTCTAGCTACCCCGAATATCCCGCACCCTCTGCCTCCGCCCAAGAACCGTGGGGGTGTGCTGTGCTTGGCCGGGGAGGATATCCGCTTCTCGCCACGCCGAGGTCGCTCGCCTCGAGACTCCCGAATATACCGCGGATGCGTCCCCCGTGGGCGTCCCCGGGTCATAATCCCCCAATCAGCCGGGTGCACTTCAGCGTCGCTCCTCCATACCCTCGGCATGCTCGATCCGTGCGATGTCCATCACGGCCGGGGCCGCCATCACCGTACAACTATCAACCAAGTAAATATCCGGCCCCATCACCATACCGGGCATCCGGCCGTCGTACCGCTACGTGCGTGGGCGCATATCTGGACGGTGAATCGAACTCTAGGCTATACTCCCGCACGCTCGCCCTCTGCGCTCGACAGCAGAATCGTCTACCCCCGGCCCGCCTCATCTCCGAGGTAGAAATGGGCCGGGAAGGCCTCTCGTAAACTCGCCCCATACGGCCGGCGGGGAACCCTCACCTGGATAACATCCAGACTCCGTACCGATTGGCCGCTACATCGTGCAACCGATAGGATGCCATCTCAACCGACTCTGTCTCGGAAGCACTAATCAATCGCGGTACGCCGCATCTATCGGGGATGAACTCGAGGGTCCTCCGCGGGCTTTGACCCGAAAAACTGCGGTGGGCCACAAAGCGAGAAAAATTACGGCCCCTCTATCGTCATATCTATCCGCACGATCATCCCCACTCGATCCGTGCCTGTGAACTCGCCCGCCATCAATTCGGTCAATAACCGGACCGCATCTCGCATCGCCCGATCCTCCGCCCCCGGCCGAGGAGCCGGAGGCTCAGTGCTCGAACCTCGGAGCCGGCGGGAGCCGCCCCCGACTGCCGTGCCGGCCGGCTCCAAGCCCCTCGGATCGGCGGGTAGCAAAACTAGCTGGCCGGGGAGCACGATGCACACACCCCGCTCGGCCCGGGCCACCGTCCGGCTGCCCGCCGGTCTCCCCCACAGCGCCGTAAATTTGCCCTTCACAGGCGGTGCGTGGCCTTCCTCGGCGCATCGCTAAAAACATAACAATCCGTCGAGAACAGTCATCCCGATAACACGGCTACATCGCACGATCTAAGATCGAAGAAAGATAACATCCTAAATGTCCCCCGCAGCCTCCTGTTTATAGATGTGGTGCACAACACACCGATAAACAAGACTCTACGAGACACGGTCTGTAGACATTCCGAGGATGAACTGCTCTGATACCACTTCTGCCACGACCCAACCCCGTAGGCCATGACTAGTGCCCGAGCTGGGCACCCATACGCACTCATTAACCAGATTCGGCATACAAACAATCTATACATATACAAATATCAAATGTGGCTCCAAACCGACGCATACAAACATATATACTGCACATAAGCCGGCAAGGCTGTCATAATATATATAACGTATCAAAGCATACATACACGCAGCCGATAAGGCTGCCACGGCGGATGGGCAGCCCAAACACAACTCGCACAACGCATCCGAACAAAACTATACATAACCCACATCTATGTCTACCGACCTCTAGTACAGAACAACAGAATCATATGACGGGACAGGGCCCCGTCGTACCCCTGAATACACAAGTACATATACAACGGGAGAATATATACCAAGATGTAGGCTCCGGAATAAAGGGAGCGCTCCAACGACGGTAAAAGATGTCCTAGACCGGCGGATCACCAAAATGTGTGCAATCAGACTCGCGGGCATGAACGCAGCCCCCGAAGAAAGGGGGTCAGTACGGAATATGTACTGAGTATGCAAAGTAGAAAGTGCAGAAACGAAGTCATAACCGAAGTAAGGCGTACAGAATGTGAGCATAATAACCCAAATACCAAAGTACTTATATCCGAAATACAAATCATACATAAGCAGTGCGGAAGACAGATATAACCATCAGAATGCCCAAAATGCTTAGCTTTATTTTAAAAAAAACATTTCTATCTCACATATACGGCTTAAAATAGAACATACCATATAAACCGACGTTAACCGAATGCCGAGGGAACGTACGGCCCGATCCATAAATAAAATAATAATGCCGAGGAACATACGACCCGATCCATATATCATATAATAATGCCGAGGAACGTACGGCCCGATCCATATATAACATAATAATCATATATCACATCATATCATCGTATATCATATCATATCAGATTATCATATCATCAAATCCTCGCATACCATATCACATAACACATACGGTCCACAATGGGACCCGGCGGACAGTAACATGGTCGCCCTCCAATCTCGGGCGCCATAACACATCATACTCCGGAAGATTTCATGTCTCCGAAACCCGACATACCGCGGTCAAAGTCCAGCGGTCAATGTCGCAGCCCGCGGTCAAATGTCCAGCGGGCAATATCACATATCACATACCGCGGTCAAAAGTCCAGCGATCAATATCGCATATCACATACTTCGGAATATAACATAGTGCGCACGATAACATACCGGCCCGGGACTCGGCGAAGGATGCAAAAACATAGTGCACGAGCAGAATCGTGGGAAATCACATGCAATGTAAAACACTTACAAAAACCCAATAGGACAATCAAAACGAACTGTTAGTTCAAAATCGAAACAATAGTCAAATCAGATTTTCTTCCGAATATCACTCGGGAACATATCAAACCGAACTTCAGAAATCATAGGTACGTATCGGCATCATAAGTATACGAAACATAATTTCGGACTCAACAGATAAATATATAATCATATAATCATATTCGGGGGTCGGAAAGGTAGTCATGTTAAGTTCTTTCGAAAATAGGTCATTAGAACCAGACGTAGGAAGTCGCGAGACCCACGGGCAAGCGTTAACCCAAATCCGGGCCCATTTATGAAAATCATAGTCATTATACGTTATAGAGACCTCTACGAACGTTTCACAACAATCCGAGACCATATATGAAAGTTACGGCCGTTCGTAGTTTTCGGAACCATTTAGGAGCAAAACTCTTTTTAAAAACAAAATTTTTAGACAACTTTTGAAACTTAGTCATACAAAAGACATAGGGACCATAATTTGACTACGTTATGAATACAAATGTCAAGAAACAAATAAGAATCGTTTACGAGCTTATCAAAGCCATCCGGTTCGTTTGTACAAGTTACGGACGTTTGTAGACATAAAATCTTTTCGAACAAACCGTTTACATAGTATTTCAAATCCAATCATATCGAAGACATACGATCTATAGCTTGACCACACTAAGGATGCCAACATCACGAAGCAAATCAATCATAAACATATTCGGATTTTTGGAATAGAATTACCCCAAGGCTCGTAGCAGTATCATAACTTAGCCATATCTAAGACATGCCTAAAGAAGGAAAGGTAAGCTTTACATACCTCGATCGCTCTCAACGCTAATCCAAACTCAAGCTAATTCCAACCTACGTCTCGGGCGCCCAAGGTCTACAAATAAATCATAATATAAACATTAGCTATAGACATTTGGCCATTTAATTCCAAATTAGCCCTTAATTCTACAGAAATTTGGGCAGCATTTCCCCTGTAAATAGGCCAACCCCGAGAATTTAACTCTGCCAAATCAACAACAACAACAACCAACCTAGCAACATCAATAAGCAATCTGAAAGGCAATATAACATTAGTAACTCTCTTTTACATCATTCCACAACTTTCACTATATTCAATTCAACGACTTACATTCAAGCCAACATCAACACTCATACATTCCAATACTAACCCGAAACCATACAAACAACATTCAAGAACATCTTAAACAATTCATACAATATTTCCAACAATCCAACAATTGCTCCAATTTACCCGAAAACAGTCCCCAAACCCGAGAACCTCACTATAACACACTCCTCATTTTCAAATCATGATTTGCACCAACAATTCACATTCTAACAATGTCATTCTCATAAATATACAAATTACATCAAATGTGCCATAGCCTCCAAATCAGCCCGTAACACTTACAATATCATTTTGAGTCATCAAAATCTTATCGTCAACATAGAATATATAACGGCAACAATCAAAATACTAATTAACATTAATTCATTTCTTGTCACACAAATGGCCTACATTCGGCCAACACCTCCCACCTACATATTGATGATTCTCATCCATTTCTTCACTCTACAATAATCAAAACATGCTAACTAGACCTTAATTCATTGCTTCAACACAACACAACACACACACACTTACACGGCCATACACTACACACACACAACCTCAACTCCAACATGCCATATTTCATGAATTTCCTCCGTTTTAACACACTACAACATGCATACAACATTTATAACACATAAAACATAATTAAAATCTCACCTTTCTTCTTGACTCCACACTAGGCTAGGGTTTGCTAGGATGAAAACGGATGATTGGATGACCCGAATAACACTTTCACATTACTTAGGGACCTCAAATTAGTGGATTTGCATCAACGAAATAATTTTGGGATGGCTTGTTTTGGACTTGGTTTTTCCCCCTCTTTGGCCGAGAGCGCAAGCTTGTTGTTCTTCAACTTCTATTTTTTTTTTTTTATAGTGTAAACTAAGGAAAGATGACTTAGAAGTCATCTTTTAAGACCTTAGATGATTCATACATGTGTCCATGGCCCACACATGTGTTGGGCCAATCAAATTTGGCCTCAAAAATGTGTGGGACCATCTTTACACCACATGGCCAATATGGCCAAAATTCAATAATTCCCAACTTTCACTTATTCCATTTTTGGTCCCAAATTTTCCCAAATGTTCCATGCCAACAAATTCATGAACAAATTAGGTCTCAAAACAAAATCGAAGGTCAAACGTCCCGACTTCATATCCCGGAATGGTTTTGTCCCTAACTTATCGTAGTTAACCCGGATTGTCCCAATGTACGAAATACAGGACATAACAGAGAAGTAGATGGTTCTGATGCATAGGAGCTTCAACAGCGAAATCTCAGGAGTGCTCCACTTACTTTGAAGCTGCAGTTTATTGGTATTGGTCTCCACGACCACTTGTATCTTATGTAGAGGCTCGTAGACATGTATGTACAGTTATACGTTTCATAGCCCTACCGGTTCATATCGTTGTGTAACATTTTAGTAGCCTTGACGGCGAGTAATGATGGGCATAATTGTCCAAGATTATACAGAGATGTGTTGTTATATTACGATTTATGTCTTTACAGATTATTATATCCATGAGCTATCTTTATGGTCCACCCAGAAATGATTATAAGATGTATGTTTAGAGGTGCTCGGTGTGTTAGTTCCGGGTGCCCGTCATAGCCCTCTAATTAGGCCGTGACACATATTTTGCCTTATTACGGAAAACTCTAGAGGACCTAACCCAAGGAAGGTCTTAACCCTCGAACTACCAGTCCTATCTGCATGGTCAACACTAACTCCCTGTCGCTGAGCCTGGGCGGCAACTAATTAGGTCAACAACCGTACAACATCACATCCCCGTTTCCCCGTGTCTCGGGGCATCGAGGGCTGGGGCGAATATTTTGCGCATACGGATGAAGAGGGTATGCGATGTCTCGTACGGCCCCTCACTCGAATCTCATCCCGAACCCTCGCGAGCCTTAAATACACAATCAAATATCCGAGTGCGGCTAGTGGCCTCACCTGTTTCTCTCTTCCCCTTCTGGGTAGCAGTAGTTTTCTTGCGGGGCATCGCTGAAATCAGAACAGTTCATCAGATTTAGCGAATATTTTGTAATACTTGAGATAATAACCATACAATGATATAAGATGAAGAGAAAGGAAACAACATCAAGATACTTCAAAAATTCTAGTCCAAGTTCACGTTTACACACAAACCTTGGTGTTTTACCACACAACAAGTTCTACCACAACTCAAGGAGTTCAAATCATCTACGCCATAGACCAACCAAAGTCCACTTCATCAAACAATTCCTCAGCTTGTATAAGAGTATATATACCTTAAATACACAATCAAATATCTACTTAAGTTCAACGGTTTCACACAAAGACGTCAAAACTAAATATGAAATCAGTGAAAATCACCCTAACCTATCAACACAGGAATTCTGGACAGTACTCTCTTGTCTTGTATTGTCCCTCAGTTTCGAAGGGGTAAATGGCAAAAATAGACTTTGTGGCTTTAATGAAAGTTGTAGATATATGTCTTGGGGTTTCAGAGAAATTTAAATCACTCATAAAGAAGTTTTGTACTACAATATATGCTCATAATACTAACAGTAGTACATGTAGGGTTTGCAAAACATAAATGCAGGCAAACACATACTGTACTTCATCTCCCCTTTTCGAGTAAATACAAGCAAAACTGGGTTTTGGAGCCGGAACAAAAGTTTTAGGGCTATGAAATAGCTTTCTAAAACATCTTGGATCACTTAAAACTAAATTTTATACAAGGGGATATGCTGAAAACATTAACAATTGTCTAGTTCAAAAACGGGTTCTGAACTTACCTCAATCGTGTGGAGTAGTTTGTGGCTCAACCAAAAGAAGTTTTGATGATTGATTTAGAGGATGAATATTATGAGAGGAGAGAGGTTTTGGGGTTTTATTTCCTTGGAGAAAACGAAATTGGAGGTGGTGGAGAGGATAAGAGCCCCAAAAATATATTATATACTCCCTAGGATAAGGATGAAAGGAAAAATAATAAAATAAAATAAAAAGGTAGTTGCCCACTTTTATACATATCTAATCCATTTAATAATTTACTAAGATAATCGTAGTAGGAGTAGTTTATATAACTACTCCATAACACTTCAAACAAGTTTCAAATAGCGTCAAGTTCACATTCAGGAAGTGCGAAGTAAAACATACCCTTACTATCAAGCTATGGTCAATCGAAAATTCAAGAGTTAGTTTAAAAAAAAAATTCAGGGTCTTACAACTCTCCCCCCCTTAAGAAATTTCATCCCAAAATTTACCTTATACTAGCCTCAAAACAACTGTGGATATTGAATTCGCATATCCTATTCTCGCTCCCAGGTAGCTTCTTTGGAAGAATGATTTCTCCATAGGACTTTTACTAAAGGAATTTTCTTATTTCTAAGTTGTTTTGTCTCATGCGGCAAGATTTGGATAGGTTCCTCTTCGTGTGTCAGCTCAGGACTGACCTCAATGGATTCAACAGGAAGAATATGAGATAGATCTGAGCGATATCTTCTAAGTATAGAAACATGGAAGACATTGTGGATCTTATCTAACTCCGGTGGAAGAGCTAGTTTATATGCAATTGGGCCGACTCTCTCAAGTACTTCGTATGGTCCAATAAATTTAGGACTAAGTTTTCCGTCTTGGCCAAATCTCATATCCTTCTTCCATGGAGAAACCTTTAAAAACACCTTATATCCCACTTGATGCTCAATTTCACGCCTCTTAAGATCAGCATAAGACTTTTGTCTATCCGAAGTAATTTTTAGACGATCCTTGATGAGTTTTACTTTATCTTCAGTTTGTTGCATAATATCCGGACCAACCAATTTTCTTTCACCGACATTACTCCAACAAAGAGGAGTTATACATTTTCTCACATATAATGCTTCATAAAGAGGCTTGCCAATACTTGATTGGTACCTATTATTGTAAGTAAATTCTATCAAGCCTAGGTGTCTGTCTCAACTACCCTTAAATTCCATAATGCAAGATTGAAGCATATCTTCCAAGATTTGAATTACACTCTCAGACTGGCCGTCTGTCTGAGTATGGAAAGAAGTACTAAAGTTCAGCCTAGTGCCCAAAGCTTCTTGCAAGCTAGTCCAAAATCTTATTGTAAACCTCGGGTCTCGGATAGATACAATAGAAACAGGAACTCCATGCAGCCTCACAATTTCATTAACGTACTATTCTGCTAAACGTTCAAGTGGGTTGTCTATTCTGATGGCCAAGAAATGAGCATTCTTGGTTAGCCTATCAACTATAACCCAAACTGCATCTTGATTTCTTTGAGTGCGTGAAAGTCTAGAAACAAAGTCCATAGTTATTCTTTCCCATTTCCACTCTGGTATCGATAAGGGTTGTAACAAACCAGTTGGGACTTGATGCTTGGCCTTTATTTGTTGACAAACTAAGCATTTAGAAATAAATTCCGCAATGTCCTTCTTCATACCATTCCACCAGTAGTGTTCTTTGAGGGTTTGGTACATTTTAGTACCTCTAGGATGCATTGCATACGGCAAAGTATGTGCTTCATTCAAAATTTCTTTTACACCCCGTAGTTTCGTACGTGAAAATTTATAAGTGTTGGACGTTTTAAGTATGGATACCGGAGCTCCCTTCAAGGATATATGATATTATACGAAGTAATCCTATGGTCATGACGGTTTACGTTGATATAATAAGCTATGGTAAACTCCGGGACCAAGAAAATCGAAAAAAAATAAATTTGTAGAAAAATTGGAAAAAAGTTGGCGGAATTCTGGACAGAATTTTGGGTCAACTTTGGAGGGGTATATCTCTGAGTATATTAAGAATTTTGAAGTGGAACAAGAGTTTAAAGTGAAGTTCGGGAAGTTTAGTTTCCAACCCAACAAACCGCTCCTCAATAGGACATCGGGGTAAGGAGATATGGACATTACAAGTTGGCCTGGCAGACCAGGAAAATGGTCTGCGCGAACGCGCCAGGGAGTGGCGCGAACGCGCAGAAGGCCAAGGGCCAACACAGCGCGAACGCGCTGAACAATTTTGAGGCCCGAGTTCGGGATGAAGGTTATATTATAAGAGCGTAATAATAATATACATATGACATTTGAAGACCATATGGTGTAAAGCAGTTCGTACATTAGTTAATGAAAGCCCTCGTTACTGTAAGCTAAGTGGGGCCCACATGTTAGGGTTTTATAACGGACATATGAAGAGATATATGATTAGTACATGGCAAGTTGAGCAAGTCTTAAGAAGGACCCTTAAGCCAAATATGGGCATAAGCCCTCTAAAATAGCAATTTAAGGAAACATTTTCAGATGATCTGACTTGGAGGGGCCAAAACGATATTATACGTTTGGAATCTGGAAAACACTAAGAATGAAAGTTGTAGATAATTCAAAGAGCTTTCCAACCATATATCGTGAGCCCCCATACGATATCAGAATCAAGAGTTATGACCTTTTTACAGAGAGAAGGCGAAGGCTAAAAAATTAAGCCAGCGCGATCGGGCCCAAAGGCGGCGCGATCGCGCTTAAGGAATTTTAAGTCGGTCTAGGCAGAACCAGGACCGCTATTTAAAGGGGCTTACTCATCATTTTTCTTCATCAAACACCCCAAGACATCTCCAAAAATCTGTAGACTTCTCCCCAACCCCCTAAGCCAACTTTTTAACCCAAACCAGGTATAATTTCCAAATTTCGGTCCGGATAGCATACAGTTATTGTTACAGAATCATATAGCTGCGTGTTGTGGCCTAAACTTAGCGTAGAAAAGTGAAGATACAACAATATTAAAGGGAGAAAGGTATGGATCTCTCCCTGTTTATGTTAATACTGGCTTATTCACGAAAATAGAGTGGTAAAATTTTTGTATAATGAGTTGAGTAGTTAGGGAAGTTGGAAAACAGTGTGTGGGATATTTTATATAATACTTTGGTATGGGAAATAATGTTATTAATGTTGGTATTGTTATTGTTGTGCTGGTTATTGAATTGAGAATTCGGGCTAGGCATATAAACAGGGGAGATGCAGCCCGATTTTCGGCAGAATATGGAATAGTTTGATTTGAAACTTGGAATAAGTGTGTGATAAAGAGGCTAATGTTAATGTAAATCCTCTTAAATGTAGACTTGCGAGCTCGGACGAATAAGCGTAGCTAATAGGAGGTTGAACAGGTATGTTAAGGCTCGTCCCTTTCTTTCAAAGGCATGATTCCTATGTTATGATTCCACAAATGTTTCCATAACTGCCTTGTTTTCAAAAGCTCAAAGTTCATGACTCTTAAAGCCTCTTATGATGTTAAATGGAATATGTTCTATGATGATTGCGACGACGATGATGATTCTTTTCTTTTGAAACTCTGAAGCTATGATTTGAGGGTATGAGATTATTGAGCCATTCCATGAATCCCTTAACCGTACTTATTGTTGATGGTCTCACCTCATGTTACTTGTTCTTTTGAGGTGAGATATAGCGATGACGATTCTATTTCTAATGCTTTCTATGTTCATGGTTCTCGATACTTCCGTGACATTATCGATTTCATCTTACGATGGTTGATCCTTCAAGGAATGATATAGTGATAACGATAATGCTAATGATGATGTTGATTTCATTTATGTATTCTTATGTATATGTATGTATGTATGCATTGCATCCCACTGATCAGTTGGGTATAACACCGAGTCCCGAAAGGGCCGGGTACGGATCACACCGTGTCCCGAAAGGGCTGGGTACGGATATGATAAATGTATATGTAGTATGTGTATGTGAATGCATATGTATGTATGGATGTGTATGAAATGTTTTTCCTGTAGACGGGTAGTTTACATGACAGAGATCTTAAGAAGAGTACGATGTATAATTACTTACTTTATCTTATGTTATCTTCATTCTGATATCATAATACTATTAATGCCTTACATACTCAGTACATTTCTCGTACTGACGTCCCTTTTTGTGGACGCTGCGTTCATGCCCGCAGGTGTAGATAGACGAGACGAGGATCTTACATTGTAGGCTGCCTTCAGGTACTGGTCTCGAGTGGTGGCTCCACTTCTTCTTGGAGCATTGCCGAGTCTGAGTTGCATATGTTTTTTTTGTGACAAGAGGGTCTGTCCCGACTTATATACTTCAGTCATGTTCATAGAGGCTTTGCGAGACGGTTTTACGTGTACTTGACTTAGTCATAGTGTGAGTAGTAATGTTGGCATCATGGGTCTATTTTACATTTACTTATGCTTGATATTATGTTCATATTTAGCCTCTTAATCTTATTGTTTTCATTTGACACACGAAGGATGTAAGATATAAGTTGGTTTGCTCGGTTCCTGTAAGGTGCCGGGTGCCAATCATGCCTTACCAAGGGTGGGGTGTGACAATTTCTTTCCTCAAGTTGTCATCTTTAGGAACACATAACCTATTTTAATAAAATAGAACACCATCCTCCCATAATTTAAAATCAAGCTTTCTTCCAATTTGAACTCTTTGATCAATTTCACAATCTTCTCATCTAACTTCTGTGCTTCTTTCACCTATTCAAGTAGAACTGGCTTGACTTACAAACTACCAACAATAGAGCCATCAAAATTAAATGCAAGACAAGCATTCATGGCTCTTAATTCAAGAAACAAAGGCAAAACGCTTAGAGATAAACTGACAAAGGATTTGCGACATAGAGCATCTACAACTAAATTGGCTTTACCTGGATGATAGTCAATGATATAGTCATAATCTTTAATGAGTTCAAGCCATTTAAGTTGTCTCAAATTAAACTCTTTCTGTGTACCCAAGTACTTCAAACTCTTATGATCAGTAAATATGTGACACTTTTTGCCATTAAAGTAATGCCTCCAAATTTTCAAAGCAAACACTATGGAAGCAAGTTCAAGGTCATGAGTAGGATAATTCAAATCATGTGGTTTCAATTTTCGAGAGGCATATTGTTACACCCCGTATCTTCGAAGAAGTGCTTATCAAATTTGAAACATGAGTACGTTGAGTTATCGTTAAGTAAAACCACTTTTAAATATAAGCAAGCATGATCAAGTACATTTAATGAGTGAAGGGTGTATATAAGGTATACCGGAAGGTTTTATAAGGAAATGAGTAGAAGAAATGGAGTAGTACGACTTTGGAGAAAGGATGGGTAATGTTTTGTGTGAAAATTTTGGTCCAACTTGGGAGACGAATATCTCTTAGCATATGAAGTGTTTTAAGGTGAAAAAAAAAGTCTAAAATGAAGTTCGTCGAGTCTAGTTTCCAACACAACAAATTGCTCATCGATAGGACATCGGAGTAGAGAATTATGGACGTTACAAGTTCAGTTGACGTATAGAAAACGCGTGCTACGGTACTACTTACGCATCGATCTCACAAGTCTTCTACGGTGAACTTGGGCTTCGAATTTGACCCTATATAAAGGGTAATAACCCCCTTTTTTTCATCAGATTTTTCTAGAAATTTCCAGAAAATTGAAGAGGGAGAGAGGGGGAATCACAAAATAAGCAATTTTCAAGCGATGGAGTATTAATCGAAGCTCGGATAAATGCATAGATGTGATTCTTGTATGGTTTTGCGGTGAATTCAAGGTGGATATTGAAGATATCGCTGTTCTAACAAAAATAAGGTATGAATCTCTCCTTATTAATATTACTTTTGGTTTATTTACGAAGATAGAGTGATGAAATGATTGTATAATAAAGTTGTTGGTTGAGAAATGGGATAAACATTGCGTGGGATGTTTTATGGAATATTCTGGTATTGATGATGTTTTTGTTTATGTTGGTGCTGTTGTAGTTGTTGTTTTGTTGGTATTGTGATTTCGGGCTAGACATATAAACAGGGGAGGTCTTGCCCATCATAACATTATAAATGGATTTATTTGAAGGACTAAGGCAAGCGTATAACGATGAGTCTAACGATTGTGTGTGAATCCCGCTTAAATGTAGACTTTCGAGCTCGTACGAATAAGAGTAGATAATTGGAGAATTTGAATGTATCTTAAGGCTCGTCCTTTTCAAAGGTACAATTACGTTATGACTTCATAAATGTTTTCACATCTTCATTGCTTTCAAAAGTTAGATGTTTATGACTCAGAGGCATAATTTCTTCCTAATAATTCATAAATGTTTTAAAAATGTTCGTATTTTCTAAATCGAGATTTAGGTCCGGATTTATGA
>NW_026716162.1:0-17019 GCF_029784015.1 Lycium ferocissimum
ATCTTATTGTTTTGGGTTCTGAATATTGATTTTGGGGTGTTTGATGTAAATGAAGTTACAATCACACACTTACAATTGACCCAATTTTACATCAGATCCTATTAATCTAAAATTGTTACAAAGACACCTGAATTCAAAGCTTATTCACTAGAAAGCAGAGCAAACAAAAAAAAACATAAACTCAGATAAAATTCATTAATCAGTCCAAACTCCTAGAAGAACAAAAACAAACACTCGTTTTCTAAGGAATCACATTTAAAGAGGTGCAAAGTATTACTGACCAGGATTTTTGGGGGGGAGAAAATTGCTTAAAAACGAAGAACATTATTGTTATTGCAGCGGAATTTGGAGGATGTATGAGAAACCCAATAGAAAAAAAAACAGAAAGCTTTCTCATTGTTTCGATTAGCTCCTTGTTTCGAATGAGCAGAGAAGAATGAAGGTTGTTAGAGAAGTGCGCCAATTAATTTGTTGAATGTATAGTGTAGAAAATGACCCCGGGGCCCATACGAGGGGCCAATCTTTTTTGTCTTCGCATTGTATTCTCTCTTCTCTCTCCATGATCGCATTAACCAAACCTTTTATTTGGAGGGTAGTTCAAAAACTCACAAAATGGTTAAAAATTAAAGCATAATATATAAAAGACCAAACCGATTTTAAAAAAGAGATTTCCCTTTTTGACGAAAATGCCTCAATTTATATCTTTTCAACAGAAACCAAAGGCGCGAAAAAAATTTTTGGGGATTTTATTTTTATATTTTAAAAAAGGGAGGTTTAACTTACAAATGGAGAAAGTGGGTTTTACAGACACCCATAGGGAAAATACTTTTCCCGGGCCCTGAGATTTCTTTATATATTACCCAAATTAAAATGGTCTTCATGTAGGGTTTTTTTGGATTTTGGTCCTTAGTATAAACATGATGCTAGAAATTATCCTTAATATACTTTAAAAATGATCAGTTTGGTCCTAAATCATATAAGTACTCCCATCATCCCATATTACTAGTCAATTTACAAAGTTTGGATAGAATTAATTTATTTTTTCTCATCTTATTCTTAGTGTTAAGTGTTATTGAAATAATCAATATGGATTAGAGTGTAATTTACCGGAGAGAGATAAGGTAAGATAGTAAAAATACACCTTTTATTTATTTGATTTCCGGGGTTTGATAAGTAATTAAGAGAGTAACATTAGAAGTATACATAAATAGATGTATGTGATTAATCATTAATGTAGGATATGTGAATAACTGTAACCAGAAAAATGTTAAATTTATGTAACTTGTGAAGATATCAAAGACAGCTACTCTTTTAACTAATTCATACCATGTGTATGTTTTATTGTCAACATTCCTTTTTAGTTACTTATATAAACAAAATGGATAATAAAGAATTCACGGAGCATGTGAGAAAAGTTGGACATATATGAAAAGTTGATAGATTGAACCATAACTTTATTCGCGTTGTGACTTACTATGGCAAAGATGGAAGGATAAGAAACGTTTGATCTTTAGATATAGCAATAATGTTTGCCTTGCGATCTTAGAGAGTTTAATATATCATGATTTAATTAATTAAAGACAAAAGTAGAATTTACATAATCCAATATTGATAAGTAACCATTGTTCAAATTTTTTGGTTTCAATTTCTCTATGATGATTTTATTCTTTTAATATTGGACGCACTGATTCATATATTGTTTTATCCTCGTTTAAACTGTCCAAAAAGAAATACAACTAATATGTTAAATAGATTGTTGATGAGACGATTTGCTTATCACATGTTATTTATTCTGTCTTTTTCTCTTTGATTTATCTCTACAAGATATTTGTTATCTATTAAAACAGCGCAATTCAAAAAAAATCATCAATAAGAACTATAGTTTGTGAAGAAATCATATCCACGAAAGGCAATCACGACAAGATTTTGTCTATTAAGAATTACGATTATTAAGTCCACGCCATCCAACTAATTAATGTTGATGAATTGACCTTGCTGGCGCTTTCCTCAATTCCTATGAAATATCACATATTAGAGGTTAGCAATCACCAAAGCTTATAATATAATGATTATGGTGAAAAAAAATTCAATATCACCTTTCTCCTTCACAATCTCACCTATAAATTTAAGAAGATTTACAAATAGACAAAAAGTTATAAATATGTCAAGTATTATAGGTATACTAAGTACTTCCCTAATCATATCCTTCATCTGCATTTCCTTTTTGTCACTTCGACATCCTTAAGAAGCAATTCTATTTGAAGACCAATAGAGAAATTTTAGACCAATATTTGTGAATATTGATTGCAATGGAGTACCTTTGTTGATACAACTATATTAGATACCTACCATTTCAACTAATTCAGATACACACTTAGGACAAATTAAAGAGGTAGCGAGTGTAACCTATTAAGGACTTCTCTATTAAATAGGGCTCATACCCACAAGGTCAAGGATGGAAGAGTCTCATCTACCTCATCACACTCCTTGGTGGTGTGATGAAGTACCTATGGACACTTTCTGCAAATAATCAAGATCCCCGAGGTTTATTTGTCTCACTTTGTAAATGTTCTGAAGCTTGCCCAATAGGAAAAGTCCCAGAGTATTTTGTTACTATTGTAAAGTTATGCATGGATACAGTAATCCTTTAACTAAAATCTCTTTTCTACCATCAATTAAGTGGTTGGCATACATAAATAGTGATGCAAAAGTGTGTAAGAAAATTAAGAACAAGAATGATAAAGATTTGGGAATTTTTTTTTATATGTATTGCCTGCTAATTACATCTCTTTATACAAAACTATCCAGGACAACTGTGCAAATAACTAAGGACTAAAAACAATAACTAAGGACTAAAAAAACAATTACTGAATTCTATGTAACAAACTAATGATTTTCTACACCTATCACTTTCTAAAAAATGCTCAATACAATGTGCAGATATTTTCCACAAGCTTTGGGTCGGCTGAACATTGAAGAGCCCATCATGTCTTCATAGGCCCAAATATTTTTTTCTACAACCCAAACTTATTTCTTCGGCCCAAAATACCCCAAATGTTATTCCATAGATTTCCTCTGACAATGCTTAGATTCACTCGTATCTAAAACCTTGTATACTCCGATTCTCCATTGCTTCTTCTTCTTCTCCATTGCTTCTTCTTCTTTCTCAGTTCTTGATTGATCATCAATGGAGAATGGGGGCTTCTCTTCAACATCCCTTCCCAAGTTGAAGGGGGTGGGGGTGGGGGTGGGAGGAGAGTTAAACACCCAACTTGCTCATGATATCTTTATGAGAAGCCCCATAAAGGGTTTAGTGAACGGATCGGCTAGCTGATGGAGTGACGAAAAAATATTCAAAGAGATAAGACCGGAGAGGAACTGATGCCGTACAAAATGGCCGTCCAGATCCACATGCTTCATTCTTTCGTGAAAAATGGGGTTACGAGCAATGTGGATGGTCGCCCCTGATCGTCCGAATAAACCGGAATAGTAAGAGGTGGTGGAGCTGAAAGATCCTCAAGCAAACGAACCAACCAGATAATTTCTGCAATGACTCTTCTCATCGATATATACTCCGCTTCTGCGGATGACAGAGAAATCGAAACTTGCTTTTTTGACTTCCATGAAATAGGAGCACCTCCCAAAGTAATAAAATAGCCACTTACAGATCTTCAGGTGTCTCTACAGGACGCCCAATCGGCATCACAAAAGGCAAGAAGATCAAAGAAGGAGAAGAGAAAAGTAGAATCCCTTGACCGGGATCAGACCTGAGATACCTCAGAACACGAAGTGCAGCTGAAAAATGCAAAAGGTTGGGCCTTTGCATAAATTGACTAAGACATAGAACTGCATAAGAATGGTTCCCTGGTAGGTGTTAAATAATTCAGCTTGCCAATTATATGTCGGTAGGATGTAGGATTGGATAATAAAGGCCAATCGTATGCTTGTAACTTGATATAAGGGTCAATAGGAGATGAAACACTTGAACCAGTGCAATCAAACTCCTTGAGGATATCCTTAGTGAACTGTCTTTAATGATTATGAAACCTTGTTGTTCCCTGATAATTTCCATGCCTAAAAAATAGTCAATATCACCCAAATTTTTGACCTTGAACACAATGTTGAGGAAAGTGGTGATATGAAGAAGTTCTGAAGTGTCACTACCTGTTAGCAAGATGTCATCCACATAGACTACTAGGATAGCAATAAGATCTCCATTTCTTTTAAAAATAAGGAATAATCGTTCAAAGAACTAGAATATCCCTTAAAGCTTAAAGCACCTGCAAGTCTGGCGTACCATTGCCTTGAGGCTTGCTTAAGACCATAGAGAGATTTCTTTAAGAGGCAAACATATTTAGGTATAGGTGGATCAAGACCAGCTGGAAATATCATAAAGACCTCTTCTTGCAACTCACCATGCAAGAAGGCATTGTTAACATCAAGTTGGGATACTTCCCATCCCTTTTTTACTGCAACGGTGAGTAAACATCTGATAGTAGTCATCTTCACAATTGAAGATAATGTTTCATTATAGTCAATCCCTTCCTTTTGGATATCCCCCCTCACTACCAATCTGGCCTTCAATCTTTCAATGGAACCATCTGATTTATGTTTAACTTTGTAAACCCACTTACAAAAAAAGTGATTTCTTTCCTAGGGGCAATTCTAACACATCCCAAGTGTGGTTGAATTGAAGTACCTCAATCTCATCATGCATAGCCCTTAGCCAACCACGATGCTTAGCAGCCTCATCAAAACTACCAGGTTCAGAGATAACAGAGAGGGATTGTAGGAAGTGTTGATTAGGAATAGATAATGCTCCAAATGAAATTAAAAAAAAAAAAGTAGATTGATGAGGATTAACAAAACAAGAATTGTGACATCAGTCAGGAAAATACTATTACAAATGATATCTTTGAGATATGAGGGTGTATGCATCATCCTGGTAGACTGCCTAGTAGGCAAAGAAAGTAAAGTAGAATCTTGTAGACTGAGAGTGGGAAAGAGGAGTAGAAATGTGTGAAGTAGGATTAGAAGAATTGGGAGAAGAAGTGGGAGGACTGGAAGAAGAAACAAGAGGAGAGGAATGAGGATCAGGATCAGAGGAATCAGAAAAAAACTCTGGTGATAATGTATGTTGATCAGAAACAATAGGAGTTGAAGGAAAAAGATGAGAGGTAGAATTGAAATTAGACTGAGTAGCAAAAGGAAAATGATCTTCATGAAATTTGACATCTCTAGAGACAAATAACATCTCTAAAGACAAAAACTTTCTTGCTTTGTATGTCTAAAACCTTATAACCTTTTTAAGTTTGGGGATATCTAAGGAAGACATATTCTCTTGCCTTAGGTTGAAATTTATCTCTAGATTGTGATAATGTGGAGACAAAGCATAAGGCCCAAAACACCTGAGATTTTCATAAGAGGGTGAATTACCAAAAAGTACTTCATATGGAGACTTAACTTGTAAAACTCTAGAGGGTAGTCTGTTAATTAAGTGAGTAGCAGTTAAAATACACTCACCCCAATACTGAATAGGCATTTTAGATTGGAAAAAGAGACCCCTAGCAACTTCCAGCAAATGTTTATGCTTCCTCTCAACAATGTCATTTGTTGAGGGGTAGCAACACAAGATCTTTCATGTATTATACCTGCTGAATTGAGATAAGAAGCTTCCTGAGAACCTCTTCCAAGTTCTAAGGCATTGTCAGACCTTATCCTTTTTACTTGCACTTCAAATTGTCTTTCAACCATTGATAAGAAATCTTTCAGTACAGGAAAGGCATTGCTCTAAGTCTTCAAAAGAAAAGTCCAAGTCCCTCTGCTATAGTCATCTAGAATAGTTAAGAAATAAACATATCCATTATAAGTGGCCACTTTAAAAGGACCCATGTATCAATGTGGATTAATTCAAATATTCTCTGAGTTTTAATGGAACTTATAGGAAAAGGCAACCTACTTTGCCTAGCTTTAGGACAAATATGACAAACACAATCAGAATATGAAGGAAAATGAAGGAAACTAAGATTTTTCATTACTGAAAAAGGAAAATGTCCCAATCTGACATGCCAAAGGCTTACATTAGGTGTAGCATTAGCAGAGGGATTAACAGAAATAGAACTACAATCAGGACTTGAAACTAAAATTGAACTAGGAACAACTTTGGAGTGAACTCCTTTTGGAATTGAAACTACTTGACTAGAAACAACATTGGAATTTCTTCCTTTTTGTATTGAGGAAGCATCTCTAACAGGTCCTGACTCTAGTCTCTAACAAGTCCTGACCTAGTTTAGTGGACTTGAGGAAATAAAGACCATCCCCTACTTCACCAAAATCTTGTTCCCTCTTCATTAAAAGGTCCTGTAAGGCACATCCAGTAAGAGTAAATAGATGACACTTGAGTTGAATACACAACTTCTGAACAGACAACAAATTATACTTAAAATTTGGGACAAAAAGAACATTATGCAAAGTCAAAGTAGGTAGAATGGAAACACATCCTATATGTGTGACAATGATGCTAAAAGAATTAGGCAAGCTGATTTAGAGGCACATGGAGAGGAGTAAGGAATAAAAAGGATTTAGAATTGAAACACATATGCTCTGATCCACCTGAATCAATGATCTAGGTGCTAGAATTATCAACTGTAAAACATGATCCTGAGTATTTCATCATTGTACCAGCTATAGCATTTGATTTGAGTGCTGGTCCTGATGGTCCTGGTTGATTTAGCTTAATCTCCTTGAGTACTTTTGTACTATTTCAGTACATTGTTTCTTAAAGTTTTGGCTAAAATAATTAGTTGATTGGGGTTCCCATGGTTAAGTTCCAATCCTTCTTTACCTTCTTCACTTGTAAACACTGCATTTCCTTTGACTGGACCTTGAAAGTTCTTTGTCTTAGTGAATTCAAAATCATCAAAAAATCGATAGAGTCTATGGCAATCATCCTCCACATGTCCTACTTTTCTACAATAAGTGCATGTCACATTAGGGTTGTATTTAGCTCTCTTTGGTTTGAAATCTGGACTGTTTTTCCAAAACTTGAACCAGAATTTCCAAACCTCTGTTGATTATTTCCTCCTTTGTTAGATTGAAAACCAGATCTATAGTTTTCTCTTGCTTGCCTATTATCATGAATGATGAAGAATCAGGTGGAGTTGGACTGAATGCATTAGCATAGATCTCTCTCTGATTCTTATCTTGCAAAAGTAGAGAGTATGCTTGATCTATACTTGGCAGTGGGTTCATCATTAAGATAGTTCCCCTTGCCTGCACATAAGTGTCATTAAGCCCCATTAGAATTGAACGAGTCTCTGATCTTCCATAGATTTGAGTAATTTTGCTTTTCATTCACATACACACACAAGTGCAGCATGAAGTTAAGTTGAGTAAGTCCAATTCATCCCATAGTCTCTTAAGTTTTGTAAAACAACCTGCAATGTTAATGTTAGCTTGGACTAAACCTGATAATTCTTTCTGCAGATGATATAGCTTGGCACCATCTACTTTGCCAAACTTTTGTTCAAGACTGTCCCATAGTTCTTTTGCATTTTTGGAATAAATTACACTATCCCTTATGTATTCTGACAATGCATTCAGCAACCATGTTGTTACCATGTCATTCACACAACTCCATTACTCATAATTGTTAGCAATTAGATCTGGGACTTTGCAGCTCCCATTGATGAATCCAATCTTCTTTTTGGCAGAAGGAGCTATCAAAATTGATCTCCTCCAGCCTGGGAATCATCTTCCATCAAAGATGGAGTTTATCAGATTCATCCCAGGAGAATCTGAAGAGATGAGATGATAAGGGTGACTAGCATCAAGGGTGGTAACAACATTAGCAGATCTTCTTGGTTTCGAATCGAGATCGTGCATATTTGCTTAGTTGAGGATGATGACAGAGATGTAATAGTGATTTGATTCTGTAAAACAATTTGGATCGAGCTAGAGCTCTGATACCATGTAAGAAAATTAAGAACAAGAATGATAAAGATTTGGGAAATTTTCTTTGTATCTATTGCTTGCTAATTACATCTCTTTATATAAAACTATCCAGGACTACTGTGCAAATAATTGAGGACTACAAACAATAACTAAGGACTAAAAAAACAATTATTGAATCTATGTAACACACTAATGATTTTCTACACCTATCACTTTCCTATCACTTTCTAAAAGATGCTCAATACAATGTGCAGATAATTTCCACAAGCTTTGGGTCGGCTGAACATTGAAGAGCCCATTCATGTCTTCATAGGCCCAAATATTATTTCCACAGCGCAAACTTATTTCTTCAGCCCAAAATACCCGAAATGTTATTCCATAGATTTCCTCAGACAATGATTAGATTCACTCGTATCTAAAACCCTGTATACTCTGATTCTCCATTGCTTATTCTTCTTTCTCAATTCTTGATCGATCATCAATGGAGAAGAGGACCTTCTCTTCAACAAAGTGTTAGCTTTCTTGTTGTCACCCAGTCAAGGAGTCAAACTACTTCCCATAAAAAAACATGAAAAGATAAAAGTTCAATTTTTTTACTACGCAAAACTATGTCATATAATTAATATTTAAATCACTATCATTTGTCTTTTTTTAAAAGACCACTAAGCAAACTTAGTGGCTATGTATTATTAATATTAGCAAAACAAAAAATAGATGTTGTAAAGCAAAAAGAAAACTTCAGCTGACCATCAAACAAAACAAATCAAAAGACCCAAAATAGAAAGTTCTCGATGGCTAAGTTATCCTTGATCACGCATAGTGGTCGAGAGAATTACAAAGGTGTTATTAACACGTAATGAACATAGAGTTTGATTTTCATCCAAATAGTATATTAATAAAATACAAAAATTTGTTTCTTATACTCCCTCTGACCCAATTTATGTTATACACTTTTCTTTTTTGTCTGTCCCAAAAAGAATGATACATTTCTATATTTAAAAATAATTTAACTTAAAATTTCCCCTTTACCCTTAATAAATAATTTACAGTCACACAAATATCTTTGGCTTGTTTTAGATCACTATTTTCAAAAGTCTTCCTTTCTTTCTTAAACTACGTGTCTAGTCAAACTATATTACATAAATTGGAAGGAGGCTCCCCTCTAGTAGCCAATCCGTCAAGTTCCTCTAGTTGGGTATTAATTTTGTTACACATGTCCCTTCAAATAATGAATGATTCAGATTTATTTGCAAAACCAACCATAGTCAACCCCTTTCTTTTTTTTCTCTCTCCGCCGCCAACCTCTCTCTTTTCCCTGGAGAAACTAGACAGATTGGCTACTGGAGGGGAGCCTAATCCCATAAATTGGGATGAAGGGAGTACTAATTACACTTGAAGATATCAATACATCAATTACTATTCTGACTTGCATGCTACTACCACTCGAATGCTTTTTACATTTTTGGATTTTAGTATTATAAGGGTACTTTAATTCGTAGAGGGTAGGTTACATTTCCTTAGTTTTCATGTTTATCGTGTTTGGACTCTGTCAGACATATCTTTCTTTAGTTTAAGATTCCGATTGGGACTCATAACTCCATTATTTAATATAATGACCATTTTATCCAAGTTGGCATGTTGCTTAATTTAGTTTTCG
Source organism: Lycium ferocissimum (assembly GCF_029784015.1). NCBI lineage: Eukaryota > Viridiplantae > Streptophyta > Magnoliopsida > Solanales > Solanaceae > Lycium > Lycium ferocissimum. The sequence continues at coordinate 9,611 of NW_026716162.1, forward strand.
AAGGACATAAAAGTGGAGCAATATTTTAAGAATATTTTCGTTGTTCAACATTTAGTGTGGAACATCCGTGCTTTTATAATATACTATAGATAGATATAGATAAGATAGCTTGTCTTCTAAAATATTTAATTTTATTGAAACAAAATTACAACAGAATTGAGTCTCTCATTTGAGTATTGTGAAGGAAGTATATGGTGAAATCAAACAACATGATGCATAAAATAAACAAACACTTGTCAAATTTCTGAGGGGCGACCATGAGTACTAATATGGTTCTCTAAGGGCCGGATTGGGTCCAATTAGAAATTTTTTGAGTCTTAGGGTTAGGGAATTTAGGGGGTCGACTTAGGGGTATTTTGGGGGATGAGATCGACCGCTTACCCGAACCGTATCAAGAAAGTTTGTGAATTTTTTCATTATACTTCAAGCTGCAAAGTGCATCTGATAATCAAAGAGAAATCGGGAAAAAAAAAACTGTCTAAATTTTAACCAGAAAATATTGAGCAAAATGAAGTACAGCATAACAAAAAGTAATACTTTTTGCAGCTCTTCCATATAGTAGTAATGTTTGAGCTTTGCCTACTAGAACTAATTAACTGATCATAAAAACCTATATTCCTACTTCAATACATCTTGGATCTTCTATTTTTCTAATAAGATCGGTGAAATGCTTCAGGTTCTTTATGCAACTACCTTTGTTTCAATGTGTACTTAACTCCTTGGTTATTGATGTGATTCTTCTTTTCATATTACTAGTCTCTGGGCACGCGCTTTGCGCGTGTATCCCATATGAGTACAATTTTGAAAAATCACATAAATATTCGTGAGCACTATGTTTGAGATAATAATTAATGTTGATCCTATCCAGCTTATAGGTCTTGTCCCACGAAAGGCCTCAAATGCCTTACTGTAATTTTCGACTTTGATTCAGATTCTAACTTCTAGCTTTGCCTCAAATTACTGAAATTACTCGCTTGTCTTCTTAATTTTTACGGGGAATGCTTCTTTATGGTTTAATTAAGAACTAAACAAAAATTGTTGTCCTTGCTCTTTTAGCCAATGAAAAACTATTCTTAAGATAACTTTGTTTCCCATACATATGACCAATAGATATATGCAGGAACTACCCTAGCTCTATAGCATCCTTTGATGATTTTTGGTACACAATTCTGAACATGATAACAAAGAGCAACGACAAACAAACAACAAGGACTGTAAAATGCCAAAATAATTCAATAGTCGAATATGACCATGGATGGAACATAACCAATATATATTGTGGAGCTCGTTAACACGATAATCTTAATCCTCATAGAAAAATTATAAAAAGTAACAAAGGAGAATGAATATACCGATAAATACTGTTTTATAAGTCTACTAAAAAATAAACTTGCTTCACACGAATTTAAAATAAGTCTACATATATCAGTTAAAATATAATTGATAAGGAGAAACAACAGTTACTATCAGTAGGAGAAACAAGGGTAATACATAAGACAGGTGCAAGATAATTATCGGGATTTAACTCTATTGAAAATTCTTCTCTAAAGTTCTATTGATTCTCTCGAATACAGTAATAAATTAGAGTATTCTTTTTTCTTTTCTTTTTGTAATAAAAAAACTGTCTAGATCATGGTGATTATGACATGTCTAAAGATACAACTTTCCAAATAGATGATAGAACACCACACCTAGCAAAATATAAAACACCCTAAAACGCTGCCTCTAGAATAAATTCCTTCCAGAAAACAGTGGCAAGTTCATAAAATCATCGCAGCTACACGGGATTGATCCTCAAATATCCGCTGTGGCCAAAATCAAGGCCCCAATCTTGCAGCGAAAAAATAATGGCGCGTGGAGGAGAAGTGGGGGCAGCTTCTCTACCACCTATGCACAGAGGAGCACCAACACCTCCGTCGTAACCTCCGGGCCGACCTGCGCCCGGAAGTGCGACCACCTCTGCCACAACGAGCTCTGTCAAAATCCTCATACGAATAACAAGCTTTGCGTATATGCGCAGAATCGCCCGGACAAGATCGTGTATTCGCTTGGTTCTTCACGGGGTCATAAGTTTAGGCACGGTCCAATTACGATGGACATTTACTGTAAGGGGTTGTCCATAATCTTGAGCTAGAGCCCTTCTTCACTAATCGATTTGGCATATCTCAAACAAAATTAGTGTACTCTTACAGTTTAGATTCTTCTCTTGGTTAAATTTAAACCTTATCGAATAAACTAAGGATAGCCCAGTGATTGTTTGTGGAAGAAAAAGTTGATGGATTAATCTTAAGGAAAAACGTCTTTCAGATATTTTTTCTCTTGTTCAACCAATAATTCCAAGAAGCTCTTCCGATAACTTAGAATTAATAATGATGAAAACCAAATAAGATAGTGCGTAGATATTCGTCAAACTATTCCTCTTTCGATTAAATAAATTAGTGAACAAATCTGCAACTCAACTTTAACTCCATGAACAATTTCAAGCACAAAAACAATAGTTAAAATCCACAATAAATCATATAAACACCATATTTGTAAAACCTATAAGAAACTTCTCCATAATAGAAAGAAGAAAATATTGAAGAATGAAAACAAAAGAGATTACAACCAGTGATCGATCCAAACTTCCGTATTGAATCGGTTGATGATGGATTACTAGAAGGATTTGTCTTTCTCTTCTCCTTTTCTATCAAAAAACGTTGCTTCAAGAAAAGTTGCCCTATTAGAGATGAACTCAGGCTTACATAGGTTTTTTCTTCAAAATACTGAGTCTTTTATAATAGAAAATGCGGAAAACATAATTCAAAATCCACCCAAGATTGGTGTCATAAATACAAGAGCCTCTAATAATAGGAATACAAGTCTGAAGCTGCGAATACACTTCTTCTCTAAAGTTCTATTGATTCTCTCGAATACAATAATGAATTAGAGTATTCTTTTTCTTTTTTTAAAAAAAAAAACTGTGAAGATCAAGGTAAATACGATATGTTTGAAGGTACAATTATTCAAATAGATGACAAAACACCACACCTAGAAAAATATAAATACCCTAAAACGCTGCCTCTGGATAAATTCCTTCCAGAAAACAGTGGCAATATCATAAAATCGACGCAACAGCACGAGATTGATTCTCAAATATTCGTTGTGGCCAAACTCAAGGCCCCAATCATTCTTGATTATGTAGTATAACATGTTATTGTCATCAAAACCATATCCCACTATAAGCACGCAACGGCCACTGCCATTAACAGGATCATAAGTCGCTTCGACACCATACATAGTCGTCATATCGTTGACAAAAAAAATCATCGAGAACTCCAACATGGCGGGTAGACACGATAATTGGGTAATAATCCAATGCTTCCCGGACTGCAGCTTCTCGATGCAAATGTTCCTAACTGACGATTGAATTTTTACGTTTTTCAATACCAGTTCTACAAGCGTTGCGGCCGGTGCCTCGGGAAAACCATAGTTCCCGAGAATGTGGACCCCATGCTCCACTACATAGCTTCATGCAATTTTCCAATTTCATAGTATCATCATTTTCATTTTCTCTTGGGACACAATCGTATAGTTCTTGCGGCGAAAAAATAATGGCGCGCGAAGGAGAAGCGGGGGCAGCTTCTGCACCACCTATGCCCATAAGAGCACCAGCATCTATGTCGTGACCTCTGCCCCGACCTCTGGCCATAGGAGCACCATCACCTTTGCCCTGACCTCTGCCCCTACCTCTGGCTATAGGAGCACCATCACCTCTGCCCAGACCTCTGCCCGGAAGTGCAGCACAACCTCTGCCACGACGAGCTCTATCAAAATCCTCATACGAATAGCAATCTTTGCAGATATGCAGTCACAAACTGCCTGACATAGACAAGACTGTGTATTCAGTTAGTTCCTCACAGGGGTGGGTCATAAGTTCAGGTCCGGTCCAATTACGATGGGCATTTATTGCAACGGGTTGTCCACAATCTTGAGCTAGAGCCATTTTTCACTAATCGATTCGGCAGATCTAAAACAAAAATAGAGTATTTTTACCGTTTAGATTCTTCTCTTGATTAAATTTAAACCTTATCGAATAAACTAATGATAGCCCAGTGATTTTTTATGCAAGAAAAAGTTGATGGATTAATCTTAAGGAAAAACATCTTTCGGATATTTTTTCTCTTGATTTAACCAATAATTTTAAAAAGGTCTTCTGATTACTTAGAAGAAATGATGAAAACCAAATAAGATAGTGCGAGATATTCGTCAAACTATTCCTCTTTCGATTAAATAAAATAGTGAAAAAATATGCAACTCAATTCATAGCTCCATGAACAATTTCAAGCACAAAAACAAGAGTTAAAATCCACAATAAATCATATAAACACCATATCTAGTAAACCCTATAAGAAGATACTCCATAATAGAAGATGAAAACAAAAGACATTACAACCAATGATCGATCCAAACTTCCGTATTGAATCGGTTGATGATGGAATACTTCAAGGACTTGTCATTCTCTTCTCCTTTTCTCTCAAAAAATGTTGGTCCAAGCCAAGTTTCCCTATTAGAGATGAACTCAAGCTTACATAGGTTTTTTTTTCTTTAAAATACCGAGTCTTTTATAATAGAAAATGCGGAAAACATAATTCAAATCCACCCAAGATAGGTGTCATAAATACAAGAGCCTCTAATAATAGGAATACAAGTCTGAAACTGCGAATACACTGTCCGAATACTAAAGAAAAGACATAATGCTAAAAATAATAGAAGGAGGAGGGTGCTACAGAACAGCCAGCAGCTTACCACAATCTCCGGAATAAGCTCAATACGAACTTACCCAACCAATACTCCAGCTAATTATATGTATAAGTCTGGGCGTGCTGTCTCACTCGGCCCTTTTACGCTTTATGATTATTGATATATAGCTCATAACATGAACTTTGTGCTGGATCGTCGGAGTTTTGCCAATCAAGCAATTTTTGGATGCCTACCAAAATTTGTTTAATGCTAACATTAAAGTTCCACTCCCTCTCCTCATAGAGGATAGGCATATATATTGTTTCTGATTGATAGATATTAGGATGAAAGAAACCTTCACAAAACTTTCACGTGGATGGTTTGCTAGGATAGTGTTCGTTGAGTTACATTGTCATTAGATATTTGGCACCTCCCCAGTTAGTCCCGGCTTTTCCAGGGAGTATATAGGTCAAGCTTATATAGGTCAAAGGGATATGACAATGAATTTCTAAAACTGTCCTCAATTAAATATTTCCTATCAGGAAAGTGCGATGTAACGCACCTGGCAGCTGAGAACGCAGATTTGACAGAAGTGCCCTTGTTGTGCTTTGAGTTGCGCGGTGAAGCTTCAATTGTGCAACTCATCAGGTAAGGTTTCTTCCATTTTTTCTTGTTTCTCGCTCTTTTATCTTCTTGTGTGGTCCTACAATAAAGCAACATAAATTAACCATATCCGCACATAAAATCTCCCCTTTACAATCAGATCATGTCAATAAAGGCCTAGAAATATCAAGCATATTCAACTCACTAGAAATTAAATAAAAATCGAGTTGAAAGTAAATATTAATACAACTAAATAAAAAATCAAACAAATAGTTGAATATGCACTATATACCTCAAAAGTTTCATCCATTTGGATACCTTTTTAAAACGGACACCAATTTGGATCCTTTAGGTAATTGTCCCACAAGGAACATAGTTCCACTGCTTTTTGTGTTGTTTTTTGGGAGTTATATAAATTCTTTTGGTGAAATGGCTTAGCATCAAGTTCCCCCATTCTCTTAACGCAAATAAAAGCACGGCCTTCCTTTAAGCCCTGTGACAACATAAATTAAGCACCAATCAGCTAGAGCAAAGGTAACGAACATGACAGTAACATACTCGTAGGCAGTGGAGGATGTAGGCAAGGGCGTATGTAGCTTGTTGGTACCAAGTTCATATAAACCAAGTATTTTCTACACTTAAGTGTAAATGTATGCATAAAATTTATTAAAACTGTAATAAGAAGTAGATATGAACCCATAACTTTAAAATATTAATAGATTCAATGCTACGAATTGTAAAAGTTGAACCCATAGATTTTAAATCATGGATATGACTCTAGGTCTGCAATCTTTATCCACTAGATGTTCAGTTAAGGAATCCCTGCGCATGAGTATTCATCAAAACAAATTGTGCAATTGAATTCAAAATACGCATTACTGTGGTGGGCAAATATAGAGTAACAAAAATTAACTTTGCAAAAGCATATATGATTAGCTCGGAATATCATGCAGTGAAATCATATTGCTTCATTAGAGACAAAATTACAAAGACACTATGCAAAGCATTAAAAAATGCACAAATACTCACATCGATTAGCAAACACCGTGTGTCCTGCACCTCGTCATTTCGAAGTCTTTCCTTTATAAGAAGAGCTTGATTTAGCGACTCCAAATCTTTAAGTTCCTCTTCATTTCCTCAATGTGCAATTTTAGTGTTTGCTTTTGTTCAAGTTTTGCTCCGAGTTCGTTTATTCTTTCAAGTGGGGACATGAGATTTAATGGATGAGGAGTAAATATGGCATGCTAGTTGGATTGCAAGGACAACTATGTTGAAAAGTATAACGAAGGTAAATATAATTTTTTTTTAAGTACGTACATGAGCAAATCTGGCCCTTTTCCGTTTCCTTTCTATGCTTATTTTTCTTTTTGATAACTGTGGTAGCTACCTTCCACCAATAATGCTTAATTTTGCACTCTATCGGCATTTGAGTTCTGTTTTTTCGGGCCTTTTATACTTGATCGAACATTAGTTCATGCGTAGTTGAATAATTAATATGCATAATTTGTAATACTATATTAATACAGATATATAATAATTTAGAGGTTATTATGCGATTAATAATGGTACAAAGTTCACATGCAAGGCTTGGATATCGTACTCAAGATTAGCTAAAGGCAGTTTTATCATTTTAGGTACTCACATCCAATTATAACTAATAAAAATCTTATTTCTCATTTCATTCCAGATAAAAATAATGCATAAGTTCATAATTTAGAGCTGTCAAAATGCATCAACCCAGCTAGGGGTGTACAAAGTAACCCGATAAACCGCACCAAACCGATAACCGAATCAAACCGAGAAAAAACCTCACTAGTGGTTTGGTTTGACTTGGTTTTGTTGAACAAAAACCCGACCATAATTGGTTTGGTTTGGTTTGGTTTGGTTTTAGCTAAAAAAAGTCAAACCGAACCAAACCAACCCGATATTACATGTATTCAATTTTTAAAATATTTTATACATAAAAATATTTATTTGTAATGTAATTTATAAATATTTCTTAATTTTTTTCATAGTTTTTCATCTATTATCATATTATTCAAGCTTGAACTTAGGGTTTTAAGAATGTTTTATATCCCAAAAGA